>NC_044907.1:40422568-40724380 GCF_001633185.2 Quercus lobata | reverse complement strand
TCAAGCCTATGGGAAACCAAGTACATTAAAAGATCATAAGTTTTGGACAGAACCAAGGCCTTGCATGGTCCTCAGACTCAAGCCTATGGGGAAACCAAGTACATTAAAAGATCATAAAGTTTTGGACAGAACCAAGGCCTTGCATGGTCCTCAGACTCAAGCCTATGGGGAAACCAAGTACATAAAAAAGACCACAAGTTTTGGACAGAACCAAGGCCTCGCATGGTCCACGGACTCAAGCCTATGGGGAAACCAACTAAAAAAAAAAGAGAAAGAAACTACTATGGCATATAAACCTCAAAATCCATCCGAAGAGAACTTCTCGTTAACAGTTGGGTCAATCTTTAATTGCACGGGTTCCCCGGTCTACCCTCAGATCCCCAGTGCCAAAGGGGCTAATACGATACGGCACAGTATGTTACCCCAAGGGCACGATCCAAATCCATCGCTGCTCGGCTGCCCTCTCGGATATTCGTCTAGCGTGCATCACGCAGCGCTCAGCAGCTATCTCGGTTAGTTCCATGAATTCAATCTATTGAGGATTGCCATTGTTATACTTGATAATATTTGCGAGTTTAAACTAATAAGGGTCTGTATTAAAGTGTTCTTCCGTCCAGAATAATGTTAAAGGCAGGCTTAGACTTAATATTCAGACCCAAAGTGGTAGTTGCAAAAAAAAAAAAGTATGTATAAAGAAATAAACACATCTTTTATTAAGACAAAAGAACAGTACAGTGTACAATAAGAGCTGAAACCAGCTTACATTAGAGTTAACTGCGTAAGCAAAAGAAAAGTACAAAAGAGTGAAGATGGTGCCGAGGAGATATCTCAGAGGAGAGGTTGGCTACTGTTCCAAGATGTCGTCTAAGGAAACTATTCCTCGACGCTTCTACATGCCCATAACTCAGGCAGCCAAAGAACCTGACCTCAGGCTAACACCATCTACGGAAAAGATGCAGGGAGCCGGAAGTTGGGAAGCCCCCGCAGAAATTTGCCTGCTACAAGGCAGACGGCGCTGATGGCGGAAATTCCTTCTTCGGGCATACCAAAAATCTGGCATGACTAGAACCTGCTTCGGATTTTGACTAAAAGAGGGAGAAACATCCTTTCCCCTCTCTCGAACTGAAATATTCTCTTGAGTCTACGCCTCCCTGGCCCACACCTCACTATCTGGAGTCGCAGGAAGACACGACGCTTTCGTGGCGGAGAGAGCTCATTTGCCCCAATCCTCGCCTCAAACATGATGTACTAAGAGGGGAGACTGAAGAATTCGTGTGAAAGTAAAGCAACCTTCTCTCCTATTTATTTAAAAGATGAGGTGATGGCATTTAATTCACGCAGCGTCCCAAGGAACGCTACAGACAAAATGTCTCCGGCTCGATTTCCAATGCCGTCTGCAACCCTGAGATTAAAGGAGTCTCGTGAAAACGCACCTCGAATACTGGGACGCCAAAAAGTACCGCGTGACCAAAGACTACGGAAATGCCTCTAAATCTGTGGGCCTAATAAATTCGCGGCCCAGGCCCGTTCTGCATGGAAGCCCGCGGACTATGGCCCACACCAAGGAATAACCGTTACCGAGGACAACTTCCTGCTCGGCAACTTATGAGACACCTGAGGAAAGACAGGTGCAAAGAGAAAAAGGGAAGGGCGGACTCAAGCCTATGGGGAAACCAAGTACGAAAAGTTATTATTATTACAAGTTTTGGACAGAACCAAGGCCTTGTATGGTCCTCGGACTCAAGCCTATGGGGAAACCAAGTACGAAAAGTTATTATTATTACAAGTTTTGGACAGAACCAAGGTCTTGTATGGTCCTCGGACTCAAGCCTATGGGGAAACCAAGTACGAAATGTTATTATTATTACAAGTTTTGGACAGAATCAAGGCCTTGTATGGTCCTCGGACTCAAGCCTATGGGGAAACCAAGTACGAAAAGTTATTATTATTACAAGTTTTGGACAGAACCAAGGCCTTGTATGGTCCTCGGACTCAAGCCTATGGGGAAACCAAGTACGAAAAGTTATTATTATTACAAGTTCTGGACATAACCGAGGCCTTGTATGGTCCTCGGACCCAAGCCAAGGTGGTAAGTACTACTTTTTATTGGTCTGCCCTATTGTGCCAAGCACTCCTATTAAGATTATGGCAACATCTTTTTATTATTAAGTATTTTGGTCTTAGTCGTCATTGATTTAGATGCGGTATTATTGAGCCGAGCAGCACTTGCAAATTTATAAAAACAAAGAACATGTAAAGTGAAATAGAAACAACTTTTATTAATATGAAAAATTATTACAATGTACAAAAATAGGCTTCAACAAGCCTATACAAAAGAGGGGCTGCCGAAGCAATACTAACATCCACAGTACAGATAAGCAAACGATCAAGCGCCTTTTTGAACTTGTCTTCAAAGTCTCTCCAATCTCTGTCTCAGTGTTGCTCATACTAAAAGAAGAACTCACTTCAAAAAAAAAAAGAGAACGAAGAAGAAGGAAATAGTAAGGAAGAAATCAATGAAGAAGATGGAGGACATGAGTAAGAGAAGGAGGAGAAGAAGAGTGGGAGAAATGAAAAGACAAAGAGAGGAGCAAAAGAGGGAGAATGACAGCACCAAGGCGGAACTGGTGCTGGGAAGACTATAAGAGGAAGACGGAGGAGGGCACCAGTGAGCAAGGAAAGGGAGAAGCAGAAGCACTTCGCCCCTGCCTCAACCCTGACTCCTAACACACTGGTGCCATGTTAGGTACGCTCGTGAGGAGCCGAGTGGTGCTGATATTGGGTGTTCTCGACTCAGTCACGCCAAGAGTTTGACATGACGAGCCCTTGCTTCGGATTTTGGCTGAAAGAGAGGCGGGACAGATCTTAAGTCTACGCCACCCTTGCCCCGATCGAGCCATTTCAAGCTTTATCGGAACATGGTGTTTTGAGGAAGGGCATGGTTCCTTCATCGTTCGTTATGGTAGGCGTGTACTGATATGGCGTATAACAAACGGGCTAAGCAGGCGCTAAAGGAGGCTACGGGTTTCAGATCTCAGAGGGATGGAGAGGAGTCTGCACGAAAGTAATGGCCTCCTGCTTGCCTTCTTATAGGAAGGGCAGAACGGAGGGTATTAAATGCATTCAAGTTTCCCAAAGGAATCTGAAGAAAAAAGAGGCGTCCGTTCCACTTCCCCACCTTATCAAATGAGCCGCCGGACATAAATGAGCCTCGTAAAGGGGATTCATTAAGGGCGCGTCTGGGACAGCCAAACGGCAGGAGTAGATCACGAGCAAATTAAACGGAATCCCTAGAAAACCGGCTAACCTCCTGGACAGGTGGAAAACCGCTCACATAAATGCGGGGTTGAACTAAACAAACCGTATTAAGGGCCCGGGTTTGCCAAAACCCTCCCTTCCAACCCGGAAGTCGGATAGAAGGGTTTTGAGGGGCTATTGTGGGGCCCAATAATTTAAGGACCAAGCCCGATTGCTCCTGGAAAATCTGAAGGCCCAGTCCGAGGAGAGCTGTGGCCCAAGCTCTACAGTACAGAGCACAAAACAATTTTGGAAGGCAGCCGAGGACAGTTTGGTCCTCGGCAGATCCTGAATCCCACCGAAATAAAGGGGTAAAACTGGTATAGGGACGAATTTGTAAGGAGATCCAAAATATCTTGGGGAAGTTATCCTTACTACCCTTCCAGATAAGACCCAACACATGACAGAGCCGTACTCTGCAGCCTTATCAACCATACCCAACAATTCTGGGATTAGACTGATGGGACAAATATCAGTCTTGTAAAGATTGACCCTACACGTGGACGAAGGACAATTAACGCAGACGAGTATAAAAGAAGAAAGCAAGTAAATCTAAAGGGGGATCCCATCCCACCTCCGAAAAAGGAGGATCACATGGGAGAGAACATCTCAACAACACCGGACTTCACTGAAGAAAGTCCGTCTTTGGATAACCGGGGTTAGGCCTCAATGGTCCTCGGATCAACTCCGAGGAGTCCCATCCCATATGGTGCGACGTCTTAGGGCTTAAATGTTCAGGCCCAACACCTTTTTCTACCTGAATTCCTCTAAAACCAGGATCGGACATCGCCCCGCGACCAGCGGCTAGCTTTTTAAGCCCACTCTCTACAAATTATATTGTGAGGGATCTTCCGTACGCGAGCCCAACATCCTTATTGGGCCGCCAGAGAATCGTGTCCTTACAAATATGATTCACTTTCAATAATAATAATTAGAATTTTTAATGGTGAATTAGTAATAAGTTATTTTTAATTTTATATTTTATATTATTAGAAATCAAATAATTCTTGTTTACAAACAAATAAGAGACATCATTGGCAGATGAATACAGGTTCTATTTTACATTTATATATGTTTTGCATTAGGTTTAAGGATTTTTTCGTAAAATGAATTATGTTTCAAGTTAAACAGTGTGATGAACTTAAAAAAATATTTTATGTTTTTTAGATTAAAGCCATATTATTTATAATTGTGGGGCCCGGCCCTAAAATAATGGGCTAGTCCAAATTCAGGCCCGTCCGAGGAGCGTCCTGTCCGAAGAGAAACCACAGATAAAGCATTAGTCCCAATAGCGCCAAGGAAACCTGTCCGAGGAGTAACTCCTCCTCGGACATTACGAAGCCCAGACGAGGAACTCTCCCCAACCATTTCAGTTCATCCTCCCAACATATAAAATGAATAAAATCCAAAATATCTTATGGAAAGCTGCCACCACCACATTAATTGCGCCCCAACCACCCTCTTGGCCGCATTAATGAGGAAAAGACCCATGAACAGTACTACCTTGGCCACTGCAACTCACAAAGGGAGTGATAAGGGCGTCTGATGGGACAGGTGCTCAAGTAGATGCTTAGATGATCAATAAGTGTAAGGTTAAAATGAGAAGAGGAGAGCTATATAATGTAGTGGAGTCCCTCAAAGTAAAGGGACGGAAAAACTGTATTCGGGACTAAAGAAATAGAATCATACGTTAGAGATCCCTCCTTGTGTTTTTATCTTCTGCAACAATATTGTCCATGTATTAGATCGAATAGGCTCACTGAGGCTAAGTTCGTTGACCCATCCTCTACAAATATTTATTGTGGGTTGCGCCTTGGGTCAAAGCCTGATCAATAGAATTTGGGCCAGGAAAATCGTGCAACCACAATAATTATTTGAATTTTAGTATGAAATTTGATTAACATAAAATTTAACTTACAAATTAAGTATGAATTATAAAGAGAATAAGTGATTAGTGGGCCAATAGAGAAAAATTATCAAAATTTTAATTCAATGGATAAACTAAATTAGGTATGACTTTATTTAGGTAAGAATCCTACAATTCAATTAACACTTCAGTCAATGAGTCTATCACTGAGCAATGCTATAAATAACATAATTTTCACGACAATTGAATTGACAAACTTTTACTAAGTGTCCGTTTGGATGGTGCTGAAAAGCACTATCTTGCGTCTGCGTTTTTTTTTTTTTTTTGAGAAGCGTGTTTCAACAAAACCAATGCACTTCTAGTGGGTTCCATGCACTGTTCACGGGGCCCACAAATATTTTTTTCAGCAAAATTTTCATTAAAAATGAGTCTCACGGTACTATTCACACATTTAAAAATTATTTTACTACGGTGTTTTCAGATTTCAGCAAAATAAGCGGTATCCAAATACACTCTAATACTCATCTACGTCCACTGTTAATATCACTTTTTTTGACTTATAACATCCATTCTGGCCAAGATACCAATTTGATTTTGATCTTCTAACCTCAAATATCCTATTTCACAACACATAGTACTTAACTAGTTTTTTATTTTTTATTTTGTAGAAGAAATATGATGAACTTTTATTAAGGACAACTATTCAAGTCAACTTGTAAAACAAGTTTTACGTCTGATGACTTTTCTTCCATCTAGACTAATATGTTTGGTGATAAAATAGCTGGATGGGCTAGGGAATGAGTTACTGCATTTCCTTACCTACGTAGAATAAACTATTTCCTTGCCTACGCGTCCAAACTACGCAAGGAAGTTGGTGTCATTCTAAAGCAACTTGAATATGATCTCTTTTCTCTAAGTCATTTAAGACTTAAACCAAGTTTTTTTTATTATTGATAGGAATACATCTTGTTCAAAGAAATAAGTTTTTTTTTTCCCCTCTAAGAAGAATTTGCAAATTTTATTAAGAAAAACTAAGCAGATCGACTACATATACAACATTAAGATATGAAGGAATATCCTCCATTCACACTAAGGGTTTGTTTATGATTCGTTTATTTTGTTGAAACTAAAAACTTTTTGTTGAAATTACTGTAAATAAAAGTAAAAGTAAGATGAAATAGTACAGTGGGGCCCATGAATAATAGCAAAAATAAGCTAAATAGTAAAAGAAACTAGCTTTTTAATTTAGAGCCAAACGCACATTAAAAAAAATTATTGACATGTCTAGCATGCCTAACAAGGTTGCAAATAATTATCTTCTAAAAGAAAAAGGTTGTGAGTAATTGAATTTCTTTGTCTTTCTAAGAAATAAGTTTTTTTTTTTTTTTTTTTTTTTTTTTTTTTTAAGAATACTAAGGGGCTGTTTAGATTTGCTGTTTCCATAACTCATAACTCTGTTTCTATCACCCATAACTCAAAATATGTGGGTCCCACAGCTGAGAAGTTTGTTTGATTTTTGTTTCCAGTTTTTATTTCCATCACTCAATTCTCTGATTTTTGAGTGATGAGTTATGAAAACTGAAAACACATTTTAGGTGTTTTTAGTTTCCAAAACTCAGTTTCCAATGGTATTTTTGTAATTAAACACACATTGAGGGACCCACTGTCAGAGCAACAGCTACAACTTTTGAAATTTTTTTTTTTTTCACTGGGTTTGGTGAGTGGTTTTCTTCTTCTTCTTTTTTTCTTTTTCCTTTCACATTGGTCTTCTTCTTCTTCTTCTTTTTTCTTTTCCCTTTCACGTTGGGTCTGGTCTGGTCTTCTTCATCTTCTTCTTTTTTTTCCTTTTCACATTCGATTTCTGGGTTTAGTTACATTTTTTTTCCCATTCCTTTTCACTAGGTTTCTGGGTTTTTTTTTTTTTTTTTTACACTTCTCACGATCTTTGCTCACAGGTGGTGGGGACCGTGGGTTGTTGTTTTTTATTTTATGGTGTTGATGGTTGGAGTTTGAGTTCTGAGGGTGGTGTTCCTACAACAATGATGATCGGAGTTTGAGGTCTGAGGGTGGTGTTCTTTAGATTTTCAATGGTGGTGGCTGGTTGGTTGGTTTGGTGGTATGTGTAGTTGTTCTGATTTTGGTATGGTATGTGATTGATTTGATTTGTTCCAATTTGGGTATAGGTATGTGGTTATTCGGATTTGGGTGTGGTGATGTGGTTGTTTTGATTTGTTCCGATGGGTTTAAGGTGAGTGGTGGACGGTGGATGGGTTTGTTGTTTTGGGTTTATGGTTGGGGGTGTTTGTTGATTGTGGCTGTGGGTTTGTTCGCCATGGGTTTGGATTTTGCTTGCTATGAGTTTGGGTTTTGCTCACAATGGTGGGGACTGTGGGTTGTTGCATTTGGATTGGTGCTAGTCTATATATATATATATATATATATATATATATTTGGCGTTAATGGTGGATTGTGGATTTTTGTGGGTTGCTAGTGGTGGTGGTGTCAGGTGTGTGTAGTGCAGCAGTGATGGTGTTGTGGTGGTGGTGGTGTGTGGCGTCTTCCCTTGGTGGCAGTGGTGGTGAGGCTTGGAGAGTCCATGAATGGGATTTTGAAGTCTCTGGTTTTGGGAGAGTAATAGGGCTGAAGGGAAAAGGAAATGAAAAGTGAGTGATATGAAATGACGAAACGGTGTGAGGCAGGTAGGCTAACAGGAATGCCTGACATGGTGCTCAGGTATGGGTCTCACAAAAAGTAGAAAAAATTGAGTGATGAGAAACTAAAAACATGTGCCAAATGGGTGGGGTATAAGAAATTGTGGTATTTTAAGTGATGAGTGATGAGTGACGAAAATTGAGTGAAGTGTGATAAATGATGAAAAAAAACCAAACAGGACCTAAGTATTTTTAACAGACATAAAGAGAGAGAGAGGAGAATGTTTATTTTTTAAGAAACTGACGTGTATGGGCGTAAATTTATTACTATGCTAAAGTTTTGGATTTCTAAAAATGTGTTCCCCAAGCTGTGAAAGAAGACATACTTGTTGGCTAAGGTAATATATGAATCATCTACGTCATACGATGAGTATATTGTGAGTATTATTATTAGCAATCCTCCACCTGTCCCTGAAGTTTTCCTTCTTTGAACGGCAGGTCAGGCGAGAAAAAGGAGAAATTGAGAATCCTCCCAAGTTCGAAGATTATCTTTCGCTGACTTTCTCTCTTCTCTGATAAAACTCGAAAACAATTCAAACTCGACTCGCCGCATGGCCGCACCGCCAAGTCAGCGCAGCGGCGGTGGTCGAACGACGTCACTTCGCGGCGACACCTACGAGTCTGATAAATTGGAATCCACCACTAGCTGGGACGCCCTCGAATGGACCAAAATCGAGGTCCCCTCCCAATTCCCATCCAATTCTAGGGTTTCTTCTCTTTCTCTCTCTCATCTCTCTAATTCTCTATATTTTGGGCTTTTGTTCCTAATCGAAATTCCCTTCCTTTTTCTTCCAATTCGTATTTTTCTTCTTTTCACAGCCCGATTCGCGGTACGTTTCGCATGTGAAATTCGATTTCCTGCTTGAAGCCGAACAAGTCATAGTCGAGGTGCGTCCAGTTTATGCTTCAATTGCTTGTTATATCTATAATTTTAGAACCTCAATTAGTATGTTTTTTTGAAAAACCTAGTTACATTTTCATTGCAATTCTGGATTGCTTTAGATTAAAGATGTGTCAAATGTTAATGTCATGTCCAGTTAGTGCATTAATTGAGAAAACTGTGCAAAATTAGATTGTAGCTACTTATTGTAATCAAAATTGGATTGGATTCTCAGTGGACATAAGAATTTTTCAAGAATTTGATTTCCGGCATTCTATTAGTTTCTCATGTTGATTTGATTGTAATTTGTTCTAGATACTTATTAAAAAAAAAAATTGGAAGTTGTGATGGTTGTGCTTTGAATTTAATCAATAAATAGTGGACGAGGGATTAACGACATCTTTTGTTACCTTTCTAGCTGTGGTTAGATTGACGATTAGTGTCTTTGCAGTACTTAATATATAAGTAATAGTGGCTCAGTTTTTGTTCTACTCATTTTTCTGTTTTTTTCCTATCTAAATGCGTTGCTAAGATATATTCAATATATGGACTTTGCTTTCAGGGATACGGTGTTGTTCTTGTTAATACAGATGAGGCGGGTACCTTGATAGTAACCAATTTTCGTCTAATTTTTCTAGTAAGTATGAGTTAAATATTTTTTGCATGTTAATTTTTTTTTCCTTGATATGACTATATTGCTAGCCTATGTGCATTGCATTCCAAATCTAAGTTCTGGTACTTGTCCATCTTTATACTATGGTGTGCCTCATAAAAAACACAGTAGAAT
The DNA here is from genome assembly GCF_001633185.2 of Quercus lobata. NCBI lineage: Eukaryota > Viridiplantae > Streptophyta > Magnoliopsida > Fagales > Fagaceae > Quercus > Quercus lobata. The sequence continues at coordinate 40,714,838 of NC_044907.1, read as the reverse complement.
GATGAAGGTACCTAAGGCCTAAGGGTCATCAAATAGCCCAATTCCCATGGGCTGGTCCAGTAACCTGCCAACCCACCAGGCTAATGGGTGGCCTGGCCTGGTACTGTTGAGGCCCGTGGATAGCCCGGTGAAGCAGGCCATGTGTTGATTTTTCTGCCCATGGGTTCCCATTGGGCAGTCCGTTATTACAAAATAATTTGGGTGGGGTTGGGGGTTGAACTTAAGACATGAGGGAATAATATAATTTAAGACCAGACACCTTAGGTACCGTTGTAGCAGCACCTAGTAAGCACGGACATTGACACGGATACGGGTACGACACAACAACACGAGAAATTTCTGAAAAATTATAGTATGAAACGGCTGGTGTGACACAGGTATGGCACCCTAAATGAAGTGTTTGTGCTTCCTAAAGTAGCACCAAAATTTATATATATATATATATATATATTTTTTTTTTTCATATAATATTGGTCCCTGATGTAATCAAATAATCATTTCTGGTAGCAAGTTATAGTGTATAATGAATGCTTATAATTAGAAGCAAAAAGAAGAAGAATACGATGAGGAGAAGAAAATTGGTTTGGTAACCCAGGAGAGAATTTAATATAAATGATAATGACATTAATGCCCTTACAAGTTGTTGATAATTAGCCTAATGAGCTCTAGCTCAATTGGCACCTCCTCCTCTTTGTAAGAGCTAGGTGTAGGGTGAGATTATGGGTTCAAGACCCACGGAGTGCATGTGTAAACTGACCAATAAAAAAAAAAAAGAACTTGCTGATAATTAGAACTGCTGTTATTGCATGTTTGTATGACTTGATCCCCTATGCTCCATTTGTTTTAGCTCAATACTATTATCAGCCCATGTGGTCTGCAGAAGCTTAAAATAGATATTACATCTATTAGAATCGAATATACTCCACAAACGTATCTATATAAGCATCTCCATATGTATGCATGTGTGTTGTGTATGTGCATGGATGTATTTATGCAATTGTGAGTGTGCCCATGTAGATGGATGTATGTATTTATGTACAAATAGACATGTGTATGTTTATATATTTTGTATGTTGTGCGTCATTGCCTCCACTTTTTTCTAATATTCTTTCTTTTCTTTTCCAAGAGTGAGGGAACAAGGAATATCATTGCACTTGGCACAATTCCACTGACCACCATAGAAAAGTTCAGCAAAATGGTAAGTTCTCATTTCTGTAGGGTTCCCCCGCGCCCCCCCTCCCCCCCCCGGCGCATTTCTCTTCTTGTGTTCATATCATTGTAATGTTATGTGGAAAATTCAATTTGTTTCTCCAGGCTGGAGTATACATATATCTATAGATTACGAGGTTACATTTTTGAGACAGGACTTTGATTAAATTTTAAGGGAGTGTTTGGAAATTCCTTTCTGCTGAGTTTTATTTATTTATTTTATGATTGTGTAAATAACTTGCTTAGATGCATATTTTAGTTGCTTTTGGCATATAAAACCTATAGTTTCTTTCTTCCTATACCAGCTCTCCTCTTCCATCATCTTCAACTACCTGTCAACTTCTACCTCCACCTACATCTTGATTGCTGTTCTCTTGTCAACATTTGTGCCATTTATTTCTTGTCATTCCACTTTGCATTCCTTATCACTGTTTTATCTATCTTATATTGCATCTTTGTTTCTATATCAGTTACATTTACTGCCATTTGGCAATCTTCATGGACCATCTTGCAAATTAGAGCCGTGTTTTGATAGGAAATCATGGTAGAACTTTTGAGTTGGCTTTTATCTCTTATAACTTAAAGGAACATGTGCCGTTGACAGGAGAGTTGAGGAGGGGATGACAAGAAGTTTGGGACGATTAAATATAAGATGAATGGAAGATGTAGAATTAAGAAAAAAAAAAGGGATAATCTGAGGATTTTCTTTTTATCAGGGTTTTGTCAAATTTTTCTTCTTCTTCTTCTTAGGCACAGGCCCATGGATTCTTTCCTCTTTTGATAAGTAAAAAAAATTATCAAAAGAAAAAAGAAACTTAGGTAAGAGGCACAACCTATATACATGGGATGTATACAAAAGGTACCCCAACATTAAGCTCTAAAATTACCATTTTCAAGCATCTCAAGTTAACTTGCAAAGGAGAATTGACCTGAAGCATTTACCCACTCAAGTAAAGATATGGGGAATCAAAGTTTTAGGTCTAAGACAATTTTCAAATCCTTCAAAACTTCTAGCATTTCTCTCTCCAAATACACCACATGAGACAGTGAGGGACTGCGTTCCAAATCTCTATATTGCTGCATCTACCAAATCTGCCAGCCAACTCATTAACGGCCCACTAGACTACGTGGTATTACCCAATGAAGCCCAATTGTTTCAAGTGCAGTGGGTTTACTATCGTAAACACACTGTACTTTTCTAATCAATAAAACTTCAATTACCTATCAAAGAAAAAAAAAAAAAACCCAATGAAGCCCAAAGAGACTGAAAACCATGCTCCAAGGCAATCGAGAAGTAGGTGTCTGCAAGTTCCCCTAAGAAGCACCGATACAGGCATGGTACAGTGATATGGCAATTCTTAAAAAATTAGGATATAGGTACTGTGGGGATACGTGTATTAGTTAATTATTAAATATATCTTTATTTAACATTTTTATATATTGTTAAGCATTTATTTTAATATATTGTTAAAGATATTATAAATTTAAGCTAAAAAATGATGTGTTTATCTTTTTTTTTTTTTTTTTTGGATTTCCTATCTGGAGTTTTGCTTTTATGTAGAAATAATAATAATAGTAGTAGACAAGTTTGGACAGCTCAAACTCAAGTGAAGGCCTTGAAGGGTCAAACTTGGCACACCAAAAAAAAAAGAAAAAAAGAAAAAAAAGCAGATTAAACAAAATGAAAGGAAAAAGTTGGTCTGGGTGAAGCAAACGAAGAAGAAGAAGAAGATCAGCGACATGACGGCTGCAGCAGTGCAGATCATATACATATATATATATATATATATATATATATTATCAATACCTGGTTCTGACCATGTCCCGCTATATCCCAATTAAAAAATAATTTTTTTGGTTTGGATACATTTCAGACGCACATGCGCAGCTTTGTCCAAGGCGTATCCATGTCCAATACATGTCTGACAAGGGTATGCTTCCTGTTTTGCCGTGTCCATGCTTCCTAGCTCCCCAGCCCACTCATGCATACAACACTGGTCTACAACAATCAATTACTATTTTCTGAGATTGTCAACAATTAAGAGGGGATTATAGGATTCCATAAGTTCTTTCAAGGAAAATACTGCTATAGGGTGTAACTTTTTGTAGAATGATTTAACTTTGGACACTTTTGCTAGAATTATAGTTAAATTCACCATATTCTAATAGTTTAAACTTTTGGGATAATTAGTAATTTATCATGTATTAGAGCAGGTGGACCTAAGATCAAACTTTGTCTCCACTCTACCTCCTATTTAAAATTAAAAATCTTACTTTTAGGGTCCCACTTATTAATGGGGAGTTTAGGCCAACACATGAGGAGTGTTAGAACTTAGAAGCATGGTGAAAATATTATATTTACCATTTCCTTTTCCTAATAGTTTAAGCTTTTGGGACATTTGGTAATTTATTAGCATTCATTCTAGATGGATTCCAACATGGTTTATCTACTCCAGTTCTTACTCAATTAAATAGTGTTTATAAAAGATACTACAGGGTTGTGGTTAAGGTGGAGGAAGCGGTGGGTCGTTTCTCTGTCTCTTGTGAATTCAAAAATGTGGTGGATCATTTTGTTTGGGCTTTGACTGGTGTTTATGGACCCAATAGTGATAGAGACAGAAGTTTTTTTTGGGAGGAGTTATCTGGCTTATGTAGTTGGTGGGATGTGCCTTGGTGCGTGAGAGGTGATTTTAATGTGGTGCGGTTTCCTTCTGAACGTTTTGGTTCTGCAAATTTCACTACAGCCAAGGTAGTCAAAGGCGTTAGGTGACCTTGAGGTGCTAGCCCGAGTGAAGCAAGGTGCTAAATATTAAATATAGTTTTTTTTACATATATAGAGCTTAAATCATATATATTAATGTACTGAAAATTATAATCAAGCCTCTCTTACTTTGTTCCTAATGCGTAGGAATTAGTCTATAAAACCAGTTTTTGTGTTGAATCCAATAGAGCCCGAAAAAAGAAGAGAGAGTATAGGAATAAAAATAAAAAGAGGAGAGTTGCTGTTAGAGACTAGAGGGGAAAAAAAAACTAACAGAGGGGAGCTACGAGGGAAAGAAAAGAACAGAGAGAGCTGCTCTGAGTTAGAAAGGAGAGGGAAAGAAAAGAACAGAGAGAGCTACTCTGAGTAAGAAAGGAGTAGAAAAAAGAAGAAAGACAAAAACAAAAAAGAAAAGAGAGAAAAGAGGTCCGGAGAATGAGTAGTAATAGAAAAAAAGAGAGCTTTTTAAATTAAAATTACATGTAGGAAATAGGAATAAAATAATGTTATAAAATTTAAAAGTAGAAATAAAACCTGTTGAGGTAGGGTACCGTTGGGCAATTGTTGTAGTGGCTAGAAGGTCATGTATTTATATATTATTTTATTATTTATTTGTGATTCTAAAAAACTAAAGTCTGATGTGCTTTTTATTAAACATTAGTGGTTGCCAACTCAAACCCCACTAATGTTACTAAAAGACAGAATTGAGTTATAAATTAAAAAAAAGCCAGTAATCTTTTTAACGAAACCAAGTCCTCTGCACTAGAAAGAAAACAAAACGACAAAAAGAAAACAAAGGGGATAGAGGCTCTCGCCTAATGCCTGGAAAAACTGTTCAAGGCGAGCGACTAGTCGACAGAGGCGCTCGCCTCACTAAAGGCGCCTTGCCTCAGTGACCTTGAGGCGCTTTTATGCCGCCTCGCCTCACCTGAGCGCCTAGGCGCTCGCCTGAAACGCCTTTGACTACACTGACTACAGCTATGCATCGGTTTTTAGCTTTTATTTCCGAGCAAAGCCTTATTGATTTGCCTTTGGTTGGGGGGAACTTCACTTGGTCTAACTCTAGAGAGGTTGTTTCAAGATCTAAATTGGACAGGTTTCTATTGTCAGCAGATTGGGAGGAGAAATTTCCATCTGTTTGTCAATGCCGACCATCTAGGCTGCTATCGGATCATTTTCCTATCCTTCTTGAGGGCGGGAATTTACATGGAGGCAAAAAACCTTTTAGGTTTGAGAACATGTGGTTAAAGGATGAGGGTTTTTTGGAAAGGGTGAGCTCATGGTGGGAGTCCTATCATTTCCAAGGAACTCCTAGTTTTTCTTTGGCTAACAAACTGAAAATGTTGAAATTGGATTTGAAGAGATGGAATGTGGAGGAGTTCGGTAACATAGGTCTTAGGGTGCAGAATTTGTGGAAGGAGTTTAATGTGTTGGAAGTTATCGAGGATGATCGTGTTCTCACAGTGGAGGAAAGGAGGGAAAAGGAACAAATTCGTGGAGAATTAGAAAAAACAACTTTGTTGGAAGAAATCTGCTGGAGGCAGAAATCTAGGGCTCTTTTTCTTAAAGAGGGAGATAGGAACACAAATTTTTTTCATCGTATTGCAAATTCTCATAGAAGATGCAATACTATCGATAGGCTTATGGTGGATGAAGAGTTATCTACGGATCAGGGGATCATTGAGGGGTGCATTACTCATTTCTATAGGTAGTTATACTCAAAGAATGAGGTTCACAGACCTCTTTTGGATGAGGTTGTTTTTTTCTAGAATTTCTAAGGAAGATGCCACTTGGTTGGACAGACCTTTTGATGAGGAAGAATTTGGAGTGGTCCATGATTTCAATGGTGATATAGCACCAAGTCAGGATGGTTTTTCAATGGCATTTTTTCAGTCATGTTGGAGCATGGTGAAAACAGATATTATGAATATGTTTCATATTTTTCATGCCCACGCTGTCTTTGAAAAGAGCCTTAATGCTACTTTTCTTGCTCTCATTCCTAAGAAATTTGATGTTGTGGATGTCAAAGACTTTCAGCCTATTAGTTTGGTGGGAGGGGTGTACAAGATTATTGCCAAGGTGTTAGCCAATCGAATGCGAACGGTGGTTCACGGTCTTATTTCAGAATCTCAGAATGCCTTTGTGAAAGGGTGACAAATTTTAGATTTTGTCCTTATTGCTTCTGAGTGTTTAGACAGTTGATTGAAGGCAGGGGTTCCAAGGGTGTTGTGCAAATTGGATATTGAGAAATTGTACGACCATGTGAATTGGGAGTTTCTCATGTTTTTTTTTACAGCAGTGTGGTTTTTCTAAAAAGTGGAGAAGGTGGATTAGGTGTTGTATATCAACTATTAAATCTTCCATTTTGATCAATGGTTGCCCATCTGACTTTTTTGGGAGTTCTAGAGGACTTCGGCAAGGTGATCCTTTATCCCCATTTCTCTTTGATATTTTCATGAAGGCCTTGAGCCATATGTTGGTTGCAGCTACTGCAGCAGGTCAATTTTCAGGCCTCATAGTTGGGAATGCAACTGGTTCCTTGATGAAGGTGTCTCATTTATTGTTCGCGGATGATACTCTTGTTTTCTGTGATGCTAACAGCACTCATATAACAGCTCTGCGTGGGATTCTTTTTAGATTCGAGGAGATGCCAAGGCTAAAAATTAATTTAGGAAAATCTGATTTGGTTCTAGTTGGGGATGTGCCTAATCTACATGAGTTAGTGGAGATTTTGGGTTGTAGGGAGTCTGCTCTTCCGCTGAAATATTTAGGTCCTCCGTTGGGTGCTACTTTTAAAGATAAGTCGATTTGGAATCCTATTTTGGAGAAGATGGAGCGAAGGCTAGCTGGTTGGAAGAGGTTGTATTTATCTAAGGAGGTTAAGGTTACCCTTATTAAGAGTACTCTCTCTGGCTTGCCTATGTATTTCCTTTCTCTTCTCCTGATTTCAGTTAAGGTGGCTAAGAGAAAGGAGAAATTACAAAGAGATTTTCTTTGGACTGGTATTGGGGATGATCATAAAATTCATCTAGTAAATTGGTCTAAGGTTTGTAGGCCAGTGAAGAATGAAGGGTTAGGCTTAGGCATTCGGTGTTTGAGAAGGTTTAATTCTGCTTTATTAGCCATATGGTTGTGGCGTTATGGTTTGGAGAATGATGCCCTTTGGAGAAGGGTCATTGGGGCGAAGTATGAGAATGAGTGGGGTGGTTGGTGTACAAAATCTGTGTCTGGGGCATTTGGTGTTGGTTTGTGGAAGTTCATTAGAAGTGGCTGGTTGAAGTTTTCCAAGTTCCTTCGGTATGATGTGGGTGATGGTACTCGTGTGAAGTTTTGGGATGATGTGTGGTTTAGGGATCGTCCTCTTAAGGAGGCGTTTCCAGATTTATATAATATTAGTAGGACAAGGGATGCTTCGGTCTCTGAGGTTATGTGCTACGCTAATGGGAGAATTTCTTGGGACATTCAGTTTTGCCGTTTAGTGAACGATCAAGAGTCACAATCTTTGGATTTGTTTGTGGTTTTGATCTATTCCACTAAGGTGCGGGGTGTTGGTTCAGACAAACTTTGTTGGAAGCCAGCCAGCAGTCGAGGTTTCAAGGTAAGTGGGTATTATCATTCCCTATCCCCTTCTACTGTCATTTGTTTCCCTTGGAATATGGTGTTGCAATCGAAGGTTCCTCCTCGGGTAGCTTTCTTCTCTCGGACTGCGGCTTTAGGAAAGATTCTAACTATTGATAATCTTTGGAAGAGGCATTTTGTTGTTCTTGATTGGTTTTTTATGTGTAAAAGGTGTGGGGAATCTGTAGATCATCTCCTCCTTCACTATCCTATAGCATATGAGATGTGGAGTATGATCTTTTGCTTGTTTGGTATTTGTTGGGTGATGCTGCAACGGGTAGTGGATTTGTTGGATTGTTGGTCTTGCAATTTCAGGTGACATCGTAATATAGTTATATGGAGGATTGTGCCACATTGTTTGATGTGGTGTATCTGGTGGGAACGGAATTCTAGAAGCTTCTAGGGCCGCGAACGGTCCATTCTTGAGTTTAAGTCTTTTTTCTTTTTTACTGTTCTCAAATAGTGTTTTGTTTTACCATCTTTTTCTTGTTTTTCCCTTCCTGTGTTGCTTGATCATTGTAATTTGGTTTCTTGATGTTTTTGCCTCATTCGTACATTTCCTATGTATTGGGTTTGTGTTCTTTTAATAAAATTTTTATGTTACTTATCAAAAAAAAAAAAAAAAAAAAAAGATACTACAGGCTCCAACTTCGATCATTTATTAGTCGAACAAAGCTAACATCCCAGTGGAAAGCATTCTCATAAAATCTCAAGTAATTTTCCACTGAAGCGTTGAAGCCTCCTTATTACGCATAATACGAGAGCCCACACCCACCTCAAAGCTAGTGATGTGATAGAATTTTTCCCACTATATTCTTATATAGGCGGACTCCATAAGACCCATGAACCTTATTGGAACACCAAACTCACGTTCTGCCTTATTTTTGTCTACCACCCGTCTTCAACCCATAAGGCCCATGAACCTTATTGGAACGCCAACCCCACATTCGGCCATATTTTTGGTCCACCGCTTGTCTCCATAAGGCCTCTCTCTCCAAATACCACCAAAGATCCCGAGTAAGACCTGATTGAACAAGACTAAGTCCCTGATGCTTAGCCCCCCAACATTGAATTGGTTCACAAACTTTTTCCCAATTTACCTCTCTTTTTCTCTAAAATTTTCCATATAGGGCAAAGAGGAGCTACATTTCATAAGACTATTTTTGAAGTTGACCAAAGGCAGAAACTATAAAAGACCATAGTTTGCTCCCAAAGGAGTTATATATAGCAACAGATTATCAACTGATTGACTATTAGTATTACACTTACACGTGCCACACCAATTTACAAGGATAATACGCTACTCCCTCTGTCCCAAATTGTTTGGCCTAGTTAGAAAAACCCAATTATTTAGGGAAACATCATGAACTGCCTTATCTCTTTAAAAAAAAGTTAGAAATTTCCTAAATTACCCTTAAACAAATTTATCAAAAAATTATTTAAGAAAAAAAAAATTTCTAGTATTGGCGCCAACTGCCAAGCAATTTTCAAAGTTATTGTAGATTTCAAATTTTATTAGTGTACTACTCTTACAATTTGCAAACCTATATTCAAATCCAAATTCTATAGCCACCAAGCCTAATCCAAATTCAGTGGCGTGTTTGTTATCTTGTTGGCATCAGTGGCTTGGAAAACATAATTTAGACATTTGGAATTTGGTTCCAGAGTGCTTGATGTGGATTGTGTGGTTGGAACGAAATCGTCGTTCCTATGAGGACATTGAGAAGACATTGGATGAGTTAAAGGTTTTATGCCAACGGAGTCTTTTGGAGTGGTCTCATTGTTGGGGTTTTACTGATTGTTCTTCTATCACTGAGTTTATGCTTTCCCTTAGCTTAGTTTCCTGATTTCTTTTTGTTGTTGTTCTGTTTGTTCTTTATTTTCCTGTTGTTCATCATCATGAACAACTTGTACTTTTCCTTTTTTCTCATTAATAATAGTTTTCTGATTACCTATCAAAAAAAAAAAAAAGATTAGAAACTCTACTGGTGGCAAAACAATAGCTTTAGTGGATTCAAAATTTAGGTTTTTAATTTTTTTTTAATTAAAAAAAATGCTCCCACAAATAAATTAAGGGCATAAAGGGAATGTAAATAAATTAATCTTGTTTGACTTTTCAAACAGGATATAATTTTGGGACATCCCAAAATGGAATTAAGACCAAATAATTTGGGACAGAGGGAGTATTTAATAAAATTATCCACAGTTAAAAAGTGCACCCAAAGCCGCTGTCCACACAAAACAAAGCAACATTTTGGGAATTTTACCATACCAAATACTCTTTCAAGGACATTGCCCCCATAAGATACTCTTAAAGCTTCATAATAAGAGTGAGCACTGAATTTTCCATTGTGGTTCAACTTCTACAATGAATCGTGAAGTTTGCACTGAAATGTTTTTGGCATTTTATTGTCAATGTAAATGATCTTTGTGAATTTAGTTTATACATGACTCTGCCCTCATATGTGTTGATAAGATCTTGTTTAACATCCTTTTGCCATAACCACTGCCTCTAGGGTGTTGCATTACCCATGTGTCCCTCCAAAGGCCACTTAACCTTTCTAGGTTGTTAACCTGATCTCTTTAATTTCTTTGAACTTCTTTATTCTGGTCATTGTAGCGTGCATTTGGCATCAGCTTTTTCATTCAGCTTTTAGACTTTATGCACAACTTTTTAAAACCTCACTTTTTTCAAAATACAAGTATATTTTAGCGTACTTTCAGCAAAAAGCTAAGTTAATTGATGCCAAATGCACACGAAGTATGATACATCTACTCATTTAGCTGTTTTAAGATATCCTCTTTTAATTGCTTTCTAATTTATCATCCCTTCAATTTATATAAGACATATTAGAGTTCTGCCCTAGCTGTCAAGCTCCTCTCTCTCTGATCTTCTGTTGGCTGTGGTAAGATTCAAGAATAAAATATGAAGTATATTCAAAGTAAAAACATGACTTGCTAGGCAAGTATGAGAGGTGCTGTAATCTTTGCAAATTTCTTGTCCACCATCATCATGCTAGTGCGTAAGTTGTCTTAGGAGATGACACATTCAACTTATTTCATATTAATTCCCTTAGTTTTATTCTTTTGACTGGATTGACATATTGAGTTGTTTATCAGCCATGTAGTTAGACCTTTGGATGTTGGTACTGCCCTAATGTTTGTCATTCTTTGTGAGTATAAGTAGTTGCATGTCTAATTTACTACTTTAAGCGAATGTAGGTCATAAAGGCTCAATCAGCCCTTCGTCAATCTGACAAAACACCGTCACGACGACTTCTTCAGGTCATTGGTATGGATTTTGATAATTTCTTTCTCTGGTATTTTGATATTCTATTTTTGATATGTTAATCCCAAGGGGTAGCACAATTGGCTGGGGACCGTGCCACATGAAGTGGAGATTGTACTTTGAATCTCTCCTTCCCCCTCCCCTTGGGGCCAAAACTTATTAAAATATAAGATATTCCTATTTTTGAATGTTAAATGAATTGAAATGTATGGTTTCTACTATCATTCTAAGGCTATGTTTGGAAAAGAATTCGTTATTTACTTGAGGATTTATTGGAAATTAATTTCAATGCCAATTTCATTTGACAAGATGCTATTTGGATGACATTGATGTTGCCTTGGTAGTGGTCCTGGTGTGAGCAAGAGAGGGTGGTTGTAGTCAAAATAAGGCTTCTTCTTTATCTGATGTAGGAAAGCATCAGCAAAGGGCTTTGAGGCTATATTTTAAAAGGTTCCAATGAGCTCTAGCTCAAATGACTCCCCTGTAAACACAAGTGTATATCAGTATATGTATGAAATTATCATATGATACCATCAGAACACTTGCGAGTGGGACACACCTTTTTCAGATATTATTATTTATATATTCTTAATACCACATGTTTATATTGTTACGTTAGCTTTTCTTTGCACTTTGGCTCCTCATATTATTGAACAAAATTTAAAAAGTTGTTGCTGATACAAATGATAAGACAGTTTGGAAGACTAGGAAGTCCTTTTTTTCCTTTATTTTTTTTATATATTTTTAAAAATAGTCCTCCAATGAATTTAAAGCACTTCTGTTTTTCATCACCAATAGTTATTATTGGAATGGTGGCTACTTTTATCGCTACTTGGCTGCGTTATTTCTTTGGCCTACTTAGTCATGTAAACCCTATACAATCTAGTTAGATAGTCTAGATTTACTTGGTGTTTCTTTGTGAATATCGCAACAAATTATGGTTCCTCTTATATTTTGCAGGCAAAGATATGAGAATTATTGTCTTTGGTTTCCGCCCTAGAACGAAGCAGGTAAATTTCACTGTTTTGCTTTTGTATTCAATTTTCTATGTTTAATGTTCAAACAATGTAGGCTTCAATATATTTGCATATGTTTTAAAGCTTCTTGTTATGTGTATAGTAAAATTTTGATTATTTATATAATAAAGAATGAGCATAGAATTTGTAAGAGGTCTCCACAATGGGTTCCTGAAGTGAACATGATTTAATGACATTTTTAAATACAAGTAGGTAGCAGGAAGTAAAGATTCATTAGCTTAGGAAATAATTATTGGGCTTAAATGTTACCAGATATTTGGGAAGGAACTCCAATGTGTCCCAAAATAATTCTAAATTCTTCTGAATCTAAATCAAATGAATTCCTTAAATTCTAGAATTTGCCTATGCCTGATAATTTGTCTTGTAACAGTTAATCTTTAAATTGGGAAAAACTTCATTCCAGCTGAAAATGTAATTACACCTTTGGTAGTTTGGTTAGAAAAGTATGCGTGTGGAGGTAATATTGGTAATTTGGTAAAGCGAGTTACTTATCAAAAATATATATATATATATATATATTGGTAAAGCGAGTTACAGAAGATGTTAGCTGCAGGTGGATTGGTGTTGACCTAAGGTTATATGTATTGTATTGCTTGTTACAAAAGTAATTGGGAGGTTTATGATTTGCTAATTTTAATGCATAAGGAACAGGTGTGTCTAGTTAATCAATGCTTTTCTTTTCTTCTTTGTCTGTACTTGTAATTTTCATTTTTGAGTTGTTAATTTATAGTTTAGAAGAGTTAATTATGCTAGCATATGGCATTGTTCTAAGCCAATTAATATAATTATTCATTAATGTAGAATGCTGTAAGTAGCTTCTTGCATATGGTATGATTTTTTAATCTTACAGAGACGTGCAGTATTTGATGCATTACTACGGTGTACTAAGCCAGCAAGCCTATGGGATCTCTACGCTTTTACTTCTGGACCTTCCAAATTCAAAAATAGTAACCCAAAGGAGCGATTACTAACCGAGTATTTTCGGCTTCTTGGAAAAGGCTCCTTCTGCCCGTCAAAGACTATGATTGAGGATGGGTCATTCACATTTTCCAATGACTTGTGGAGAATAAGTAGCATAAATTCCAATTATGCAATGTGCCAGAGTTATCCATTTGCCTTGATTGTGCCAAAAGGCATCAGGTTAGAAAGTGTAATCTATATTTTCTGACTTTTGTTCTAAAATTTCCAATGTTAATAAAGTTTACTTCATTTTGATGCTGGAATTGTGCATGCAATAACTTTATATGGGTGTTGATGCTAGTGATGAAGAAGTGCTTCAGGCTTCAACCTTTCGTGCAAGATGCCGATTACCTGTAGTTTCCTGGTGTCATCCTCGTATGTGACTCATGTTATTTTTGTTGCTTTTGTCATCCTGGTATGTGGCACATCTTATTTTTGTTGCTTTTGTTTGTCATGACTTATGCTTTGCTATACATTATGATTTATAGGAAGTGGAGCTGTCCTTGCACGTTCATCTCAACCATTAGTTGGTCTCATGATGAATATGAGGAGGTACAGAAAAGAGGAAACATTGCAGAAAAAATGAGATGTTGTATACATGGATTTGAAGTGTTAAAATTTTTCTTTTATCCATATGGCTCGTTGAAATTACATGAACTGACTTCTCTGCATTTGTCTTCAGCAACACTGATGAAAAGCTTGTAGCCGCACTTTGCACTCAACTTGCTAGTGTGAGGGGGGCTCGGAGGTAGGCGTGTAAAGCTATTCCCTTTCTGCTATTTATTACTAGCCTCGTCGCACACACATGTTTAGAGCGTTTTTATTTTTTATTTTTTAGTTTTAAATTCCATTACTGTTTGGACATGGAAGAATTTCAAAATGTTTGGTGGTTATATTTTTATCAACATTTTAAGATATTAGAAGTTACAACTATAAATAAAATATGGGAAGGAATCAAATATATATAAGGGATTTTTAAAATTTGACTATTTTACCCCTTACCATTTTATTTTATTCCAAATTTCTTTTAACTGTAAATCAAAATACCTTTTTTGTCCTAAATTTGTGTTTTTGAGATAGTCAATTTGAAGAGTTTCTATTTAAGAAGTCTATCAAAATAATTCTTCCATCTCTCCTTAATCTCACTTCCTTTACAAACAACTTTTTTTCTTCATCTTTAATGTGCTTGAGACAATTCAAGTCTCTTGCTTTCCTTTCCTTTGCCTTAGGAAGTTCATAGATATTCTTTTCATCATCCTTCATCCCCAAATTGCTTTATAATTCATTGTATCCTTAAATCTAGCCTTTGGGACCACCTTTTTTTAATTTCCTCTTTGCTATTTTATAATTTTCATAAGCAACATTGTCTCTATGTTTGGGCAGGTTTCTATGGCTCTCTCTATAATCTAACTTTTGCTTGAGCCTCCTCATTCCACCACCATGTCTTCTTAATCAGTAGCTTACATTGTTAGATTCTACAAGTACTTCCTTACACACTCCTTTAATACAACTAGCCATTTCATTCCACATCTCATCAAAATCTTAATCGGGGCCTTACTTGTCTTTTTTGATTATTTCATCTTTAAACACAACTTATTTCTCTCCCTGCAAACCCTACCATCTAATCCTTGGGTTTCTCTGTCTACTATCTCTTCTTTTCATCTTTCAACACCAAATATCTAGTACCACCAACATATCTTGAGTGGTTGCGCTCTCTCTTAGTATTATTACTTTGCAATCTTTACAAATTCTACTATCAACTTTACAAGGATGAAATCTATTTGGCTAATGTTTGTCCCACTTTTTGAAGATAATAATTGAATACCTTTTCTTGAACTAAGTGATTTTTAAGATCATATCATATGCCATTGTGAAGTCTAAAATATCATCTCTTGACTCATTCCTTGCTCCATATCCCTGCCTACATCAACCCTTTCAAATCCCCTATTCTATTTTCCGACAGGACCATTTAGGTTTCCTCCAATAGAAGTCTTTTTCCCATTTGACAACTCTTGAATCAATTTATTCATGTACTCCCAATTATCAAAAAAGAAAAACATTCATGTACTCCCAAAATTTTTGCTTGATGGATTCTTTCAACCCTATTTGAGTAGCATGTGCACTAATTATGTTAATTGTCTCTTCTCCTAAAACAAGAGTTATTGATGAAATTCTATCCTTTATTTTCCTAACATCAACAACTTATTCTTGAAGAATATATATCTATGATTATGCCTACCCCATTTTTATTTTAATATTTTCCTATATACCATAGCTTATATTCTGTTTGTTCAACTTCTCTTAATTTCTCATCTTTCTATGGTATGCAAATATATATATTATTCTACTTTATATTTATATAAAAAAGATTATTAATCATAGTTGTCCACACTTGCTGCTAATTTAGGTAATTTTCTTTGAAACTCTGTGTCACTTTTTTCCTTTTTTTTTTTTTTTTTTTTTTTTTTTTTTTTTTTTTTCAGGAAGCTATATATTGCTGATGCAAGACCAAGGAAAAATGCTTTAGCAAATGGGGCCATGGGAGGTGGCTCAGAGTCATCCTCAAATTATTTTCAATCTGAGGTCTGTTTATGGTTTAAACTGTCATTTATTAATATCTTGGCCATAAACTTGATGTCTTATTATTTGACTGTCTCATTTTCCTTTCGTGTTTTTTTTTTTTATCAGATAGTTTTCTTTGGGATAGACAACATACATGCGATGAGGGATAGTCTTGCTCGACTTAGGGACTACTTAGACACTCATGGCGCTACTTCTTCAGATGGAATGTCATCATTCTTGGTTAGTTCAGAGTCTTATATAGATCTGGCTGCTTATCAGTGATACACTATATTAATTAATTAGTTTGTTGGGAACTGAAGTACATTTCCTGAGATATGAAATGATGTTACTGCAAGTATTATATGCTTTCTATTCTCTTTAGTTTTGTGAATGTCAATATTGAAGCAAGACAATATGGTCAAAATTTGAAAGTTGACCTTGGAATTTGCATTGCAGCTTAGAAGGTGTGGTTCTTTACATCTTCAAATTCATAAAAACTAACACAGCTGTGAAACTTTTCCTTGCAATAATATATGGTAGATGATTACTTTCATAATGCTGTGTTTTTATGATCCACTGTTATTTCCCTTTCATGTAAGGTTGACTAAAACTTTATATTTCTTTAACAAGTAGTGATAACACTGGCTCAGATTAAACTTTTGGGGTTCCTTTTAAGTCAATGCATAGTGTCCATTAAGCCTAGCTTACATATGATTTCATGCATGTGAGCCAATTTTGAAAGTGTGTCTGAAGTCTAAAAGTCCTAAAATGTTCTCAAGGCACCTTATATTGCTTTTACCTATCAAATTTTTTTTTTTTAATTGTTCTCAGGGCCTGCAAAGTGGGGATAATCTCAGAATTCATTTTTGTTGAGTTTTTTATGGGTGTTATTTTGTGCATTTTTAATCAACTTCTAAAATGTCTTGTTTGTAATGGGTGAGAGCCTCTGATACTAATACTATTGACAGAGACATGGTGGATGGACTTGGGGTGGAGGCAACCTGAGCAGTATGTCTGCTTCAGTATCAACCCTTGGTGACAGTGGTTGGTTAATACATGTTCAGAATGTCTTGGCTGGTTCGGCTTGGATTGCTGCACGTGTTGCTTTGGAATCGGCATCAGTGCTTGTGCATTGCAGGTTATAACACTTTTAGTTAATCATTGTGACAATTAAACAGAGATCATTCAATTTGTTGATTACACGAGGCCATTGAGCTGTAGCTCAAATGACACCTCGGGTTTTGCCGTGGTGGGTGAGGTTACAGATTCAAGATCGGTTAGGTGTGTGTGTAACTTATAAAAAAAAAATGTTGACTGCATATGAAGTTTGCAGTCAACTTTCTGTAATCTTCTACGTTTTAGCCTTCTCTATTTTTGCTGGTTTAGAATCTATATTTTCTGTTGTTTTGTGTAGTGATGGATGGGATAGAACAACTCAGTTGGTTTCACTTGCTAGTCTGCTGCTTGATCCATACTATCGGACATTCACAGGGTTTCAGGTATTAGCTGAATATTAGTGGACTATGTCCTTTATTTTTTTAGAGTAATAGGATTCTACTTAAAAAACAGAAGGGATTAAACTTAGGACACATTTGTGTGTGTTTGACAACCGATTAGAAGTTAGCTTTTTTGCTTAAATTATCCAATATTTGCAGGTTCCACATTACTTTTGTCTTAGCTTTATTTGAAGTAATATAAGTTTCAGCTTTTTAAAAATAAGCTAGCTTTTTGTCTCACATGTGGGTTTCAATTAGTTCAACTGGTAAAGTCTCTTGTCCTCGAATAGGAGGTCTTGGGTTCATTCTCCGTCTACTCCAAAAAACCAATTGGAGTCTCATAGTATGCTAATAAGCTACCGAAAATAAGCAATTCCACAAGAGATAGAAATAAGGAAAAAAGCCACACCAAAAAAAAAAAAAAAAAATTACAACCATCTAAACAATGCCAAGGTGAAACAACAAATCCCTCAAATCACTCTGACCCAATCAAAATGATTTAAATTTAAATAATGATACTTCAGCTCTATCAAAAGTCTTTAAAAATTCTCTTCCTCTTCCACATCAAGCACAAGGGCATAACAATTCATACATCACTACTTTGATGCCTATTAAAGCTGCCTTTTGAACATGCTAAAAACTCTCACTGAATTAAGCATAGCCAAGAGATTCTGATAAGGAGAAAACTAATAACTGAACTTCCTAGCAACAATATACTGAAGAAGAATGTGATTAATTCTCTCTCCACTTACTTTTCACATATGGCACCAATCGACAAAGATTCTCTTACACATATGTTAGCCATTGTTAAGATTTTTACCTTGGGCCACCGTCCAAGTTTAAAAAGCTACTTTTGTTGGAACCTTTGCCTTATAAACAGTGTTTCATGGGAAATCAGCCATCTAATCTCCTTGCAAAGACCTAAATAATCTCACAGTAAGGCCACTTTTGTTTCAGTGTAAAAATTTTTCTATGCTTGAAGATGTTTGGTTCAACTGAAAATGTTAGTCTACAGAAATTGTTTCCTTGGCCAATGGAAAATTACACCAAATGATTTCTGGGAAAAGCCTTGATTTCATCTCCACCCTCCTTACCCCTTGCAATTCCTCTATGCTGCTACAACCACTCCTCTCCTCCATCACTGATAGCCATTGTTACCCACTTGCCCATTGTTGCTAGGACAGTCCCTGCTGCCCATTGGCACTAGCTTCCACTTGCCTGCCTCTGTTAACAACCAATTGCTAGCCATCGCCGCCACCAATGTTGAGCCATTGCCTAACACTCGTCTGCTGCTGCCTGGCCACCGCCACCCCCCCATCACTAACTTCAGGTCAGCACTGATTGCTGGCCTTTACCATCTCTATTGACCACTCCCTGCCTGTTGTCGCCACTGTCATTGTTACCTGCTACTATTGCACTTTCTTTCCAACCGCCACCACCGGCAAAAATTTTCAGTGCAATCAAATGCTAAAAAATTATTTTCCAGGTTATAACCAAACAATAAAAATCATTTTCTTCTTCTGAAGATATTTTCTGTAGGAAAACATTTTAGGTCGAACCAACAGAGCCCGAAGTTCTGCTTTTTAAAACAATTTCCAGCCCTACCTACCCTACCCATCCCTCATTCCTTAATTTCAGGCCGCATAATGCCATAAAAATTATCAACGTATTCAAGCTCCAAACCTACAGTGCCCGTTAAGTCTATGTATATACTATGTATAGTACATCCTTATCCGCTGCAATGTTAAACAATTTAGGGAAAAGGAGTTTCAAGGGCACCTCTCTGCACCATAAATCTTGTTAAAATCAGATGCAATTTCCATCCCTAACATTAAATGTTCTAATGTGCTTCCACAAACTTACCTCCAACCACATCTTTCTCCCCAACTGGAACCAAGTTTCTCTTACCCAAGTTCTTCTCTGAACCTAAGACTGAAGTAACTGGTGTGACTTTAAATTTTGTTTCTTTTTATCTTTATCCAGGCACTTGTGGAGAAAGATTGGCTGGGATTTGGTCATCCATTTTCAGATAGAATAGGCATGCCAACAGTGTCTGGTAGTGGTAATGTTCCTTATGAGTTAACTAGGCAGACTTCTACAGGGAGCTTTTCAACATCACCTATGCGCCAGCCATCAGGATCATTTACATCTCAGGGTCCAAGTTCAACTCATGCACAGACTTCAAACAACTATTCCCCCATATTTATGCAGGTATGTACCTTGATCATTTATTTAGGGAAAACATACTCACATCCTTTCACAAGGCTGAGTCACTAGCAATTATGTTCCTGCTGCTTCTCATGTCATTGGTGTTGGCATCAAAAAATATTGATTAGTGCTTTTTACAGGCCCTGCATTAAGCCCAAAAACTAGGGCTAGGTGCAGAAATGGCTGCTGAACCCTAACCAGCCCTGGTTGTGACTAAATGGTCTAGGCAAGATTGACAGGGGGCTGCAAACCCCAATTTTTACCATTCTATTGTTGTTAATGCATTGTATATTTTTATTGGCGGAGAAGTAGGGGCCTTATTCAGGCCTCAATAAACCCTGCCAATTCCCAAAATAGTTAATAATGCTTAAAAGGGGTTGCCTAGGACCTGGAAAGACCCCAGTAAGCCCTGAACTGAGACTAAAAAGTTCAGATGGACTCCAAATGAGCTAGCAATGCAGGGAGTGGCAAGCCTTTAACTCTCCAATAAATAAATAAATAAATAAATAATGATAATAATAATAATAAAAGCAAAGGGAAAGTTTATTAATTCTCTCCCATAAGTTACATAACCGATGTGGGGGAGGACTTATGGATGACACTTCGAACGTATAGAAGGATATTGCAATTATTGAGAAGTTCCCTTTGAATAAGGGGATTTAAAAATTTAATATATTCATGCACTCTAAAATGGACAGGTTGAACTAGGAGTTGGGACAGTTTGGGAGACATGTCTGCAGATGCTTATGTGGTGAAGTTTGGGATTTGAAACTTGAGGTTTTCAGGGTTACTGTTTCAAATTTAGAAACCCTAGCCAGGAAGGGTGGTTAATTGATAGAATGACAAGAATGTGGCAGTGGTTTTGTTAGTGTGTGCATGGCATGTATTGTGGCACTTGACAACTTAAAGCTTATGGAACTAATGTTTTTCAACATCTAGTAGTACTAAACTATTACTATCATTTTTGTGTATGTCCTAACCCCTACAGTCCATTGTCAAAACTCTCCCCATTTGAGTGTCTATCATTTGTCCAGTTGAGGTCATGTTAAGAGTTGATGTCAAGCATTTCATGAGTTGAGGTTAAAATGAGAATTTCTTGCATGTCCTTTCTTTTATCTTTTTGCTTGATAATTTGGTATTTTTAGTTAATGATCTTGTTTTTATATCTATTTTGTAGTGGATTGATTGTGTTTCACAATTGTTGCGGATGTATCCTTCTGCTTTTGAGTTCTCTATGGTATGCATCCTTCTTCAATATGAAAGAATAAGTTTCATTGTTTTCATTACGATTTGAATGTGTTCATCCCTTTTCATTTTGCCTCTTTGGTCAGAAAATAATTGCTTGCTGACATGTATACTATTTGATGATTCAGGTTTTCCTGGTGGATTTCTTGGACTGTGTGCTGTCCTGTCGTTTTGGAAATTTCTTCTGTAATAGGTAATTTGCTTTTGTCAGTGTTGGCCTTGATACAGTGTAATGAATCATCACCTATCCAAAAAGTTTAAGCCGTTAGGAAATGGTGAATAAATCATCTAACCAATACTCTTACACTTCCTCTCATGTGTGGGCCCAGATTCCCCATTATTTGTTGGGCCCAACATGTGGAATTTTTAACTTTTTTTATGTGGGAGGTAAAGTGGTGACAGGGTTTGAATTCAAGATCACTTTCCTAAGACCATGATAAATTACCAATTGCCTAAAAGTGTAAACTATTAGGAAATTGTGAATTTAATCATTTAGCCAATGTTCTTGTGCCCTTACTATTTGGATCAGAATGTAGGATTAGATATCTTTTTCTTCTTCTTCCTTTTTCTTAAATTAAAAAAAAAAAAAAATTTGTATAAGGGAAACCATTATTGGATTGCAGGATGAGATATCTCAACTAATAACTAGTTAATTATTTGAAAGAAACTTATTCTTGTGTCTATCTTGAGGTTAATGGCCTGACTTGATGCATAGAGCTGAAAACATGAAGTGTGTACATAATAATTCTTCAACAATTGGTCCTTATAGTGAGCGTATATATAGCATGGTACTGAAAATGGAAAAGAATATGTTTGAAATGCATCAAAATTTGATCATAAGCTTGAAATGGAATGAAATTTGTGATAGATGTAAATATGCTAAATAGAAAGCTGAGAAGTTGGTCAGCAAGCATATTAAGTGGTTGAATGGAAATATTTCTCTTAGGTCAATAAACTCATTTTATTTTTTAAGTTCATCAATGAGGTTGACATTTTTCATTCATTTCACAATCTTGGTGGCTAGGCACTAAAATCTGGGGGTTCATCCATTTAAAATTTATTTCGACCTTAAGTGATTCATCTCTTCCTCCTTTCTAGTTTCTTCCCATCGCAGTTGTTTATTTTTATGGAATATTAGGATTTGTTTGAGATCCGCTTATTTTGCTGAAACTGAAAGCATTTTGCTGAAAGTACTGTAGATAAAGGTAAAAGTTAGCTGAAATAGTACAATAGGACCCATGAATAATATCAAAAAGTGCAGTAGGGCCATGAATAGTAACAAAAATAAGCTGAATAGTAATATAAGCTGGCAAAATTAATCATGCCAAACATACACTTAGTTGTTGGTGTCTGCTGGTATTTGCTTGCACATTGATCACTCATTCTACTTGCTCTAATTGTCTTCTAAATTATTCTTAAGATACCTGAGTTTTTTAATTTTTAATTTATTATTATTATTATTATTTTGCCTAAGCAAAATTCTGCAATACTAAATTGTTGTAATCACTGGTCGTTCATAGATAAGGTTCTATCAAGCAGTAAGAAAACATACAGTGATACAACAAAGAAATTCAATTTTATTTATTTTTTATAATAGTAAAAGTACCTTCTTTTCTTCTCATTGCGTACAATATATTTTCAGTGAAAAGGAGAGGCAGGAATGTGGCGTCTCTGAGGCTTGTGGATGTTTATGGTCATATTTGACTGATTTGCGTGCTTCAGAGGGAAGCTCTCATGTGCATTACAACTTCTTTTATGATCCGGTAAAACATGCTGATGCACTATTACCACCAGCAGCTGCCTTAGCCCCAACTCTCTGGCCCCAATTTCATCTCCGTTGGGCTTGTCCTTCAGAAGCTCAAGCTGGGGAGCTTGAAGCTCAATTTAAGAAAATGGCTGTAAAATTCTCTGAACTGCAGAAGGTAACAATAGTACTTCTGTCTCTGGCTGCTTAAAATTTCCCCAATGAACTATTCCTTCCCCCCTTCCCCCGTTAAAGATAGCAACAGTAGTAGTCAGGTTAGGTGTGGGTGTTTCGGGTCAGGACAAAGTATGTTTTACTCCAAGATGGGGCTATAGATGAATTGGAGTTGTCTGATAATATTCTTGTTCACCTATCATTTTTGCAGAAGCCAATCATGTATAATTGGCATGTTTTTCTTTTCTGCTTTCAAATGTTCCCTACCTCAACCCCACCCCCTCCCCCTCCCCCACCCCCACCCCCCACACGAAAAAAGAAAAAAAGAAAAAAAAAAAAAAGGATGTGGTTTTACTACTTTTTGTCATGTTCATATTGAACTGTAATTGATGTGTTAACAGGCGAAAGAGGTGGCAGAAAGGAAAGCTAAAGAGATTACAACTGCTATGGAATCATTAAGTGCAGAGTTACGAAATGAGAAGCAGCTCAGCAGCTTGGCTATGAACCAGGCGAAGAGAGCCATCAAGGAAAATGTGGCCATAAAGAGAGCAGTACAGTCTCTGGGGTGCAATGTTCACTTCTCAACCACTGGTGATTGTACTGTTGGCATTGAAAGCAACCCAACAGAAATTCCACAGAAATTCATTAATTCTTCTTCAAAAAGAGATGGTACTTTGCAGAATGATGAGAAATCAGATCTCTCTGTTTCTATTACGGTAATGGCTGACAATGATATTCCCCACAATCCACTTGATCGAGTATGTGAAACTTTATGTCCATTACGCACTCGAGATGGAGTCTGCAGGTGGCCAGATGCTGGTTGTGCGCAGCTTAGTAGCCAATTTGTTGGACTAAAGGCAAATTTTGATGCATTTGACCAGCTTTCTATTTACGATAGTTATTTTCAACCAGAAAAATAATTATGGATTTGGAGCCAAGCATGCAATCCAGCCAGCACCAAAATTTTGTTGCAGTAGCTTCTCCTTTGGGGAAGGATTCGAGTAGATTTATATTTAAAGCTTTATCAGCACAGATACAAGATTCTTTCTAAGCTCACCATCAAAGGCAATGGATGTACTAAAATGGACCCTCACATTTTGGATGGGTCCCAGGACCGTTTGTACAGACTATAGAGTTTAGCTGAGGACCAGCTTCATATAGGCAATGTAGAAACCCAAAAGGCAAGCTTGAAATTATACATGCTAGTGCTAAATTGCTAATGTATATTAGAGTGGTCCAAATCTTTGTAGGTTTTGTCAAGGTGTCGTCTGGTTAGTTTAGTTTTAGTGTCATTCTTTTCTTGAATAAGATTATTTTTTGTACAGTTTTCTAGTTATTTAGTGTAACATTTTTTATTTTATGGGTAATTTATATGCCAGAAGTGTAATCTAATAAATTTTGTTACTGGTGGAAGAATTTCCTTTTCATGAATCCATATCTTGTCATTCTGTGTGCTTTTTGGTGACACTCCTGTACTATAGTTACAACATTGGGTGTGGGGGATTTGAACCTTAATTCTCTCATACTAAAAAAGAGAATGTTATGCTATTAAGCTACAAGACTCTTGGTGGTTTTTCCGAACAATCTCACCATTGGTTGTTGATGGCAAGCAAAACGAGACCATTTTTGGCATGACCTGTAGTGTGCAAATGATACGATTTAAGTCTTTATTCCCTGAACTCTTTCAGGTTGGTGCTAATATGAATTGGCTCGTATCCTTGTGGAGTTTGCAGCTTCTGAGAGCAACTTGTCCTGAAGGGCTTCCAGGCCGAAGTGATTCAAAGCCATGCTCCTCACGGACTTATGGATGTGAGAAACGTTATAATAGTATCCTCAGCTTTGCCTTTATAGGGAAAATTTTTTTCCACCTTTGGTACTAGGAATAGTAAAGGATGGTTGTGCATTATTCTCGATCTTTGTTTTGCTAGAAAACCGAGGTTAAACACTTGCAAGCCTCAAAAGCCGTGTCTTGATGGACCTCTCTCATGTGATATGAATAATCTTTTCACAAAGAATGCTTGAATTCGGCCCCAAATGCGTAAGACCTGACTTAAGCAGACCATATCATACCACTTTGTTTAAGGAGTTAGTTTACCGATTTAATTCATAATTCATATCACACTATTTTTCTAAAGGAATTATTTGATTTACACCCAATAAATTTGGTGAATTGTTATTTTAGTCCATTAAATTTAAATATTACCATTTTAGTCTGTTAATAACTTAAACAATCTTACCATTTTAGGTTTGTCTAATTTTTAATACTTTTTTTAAATTGAAATATTCTTTTGTTTCAATAAAAAATTATTACATTACCAAATAAAAAATATTCTTTTGTCTCATCATTCTATCTTTAGGTCACAACTTTCAAATCTACTGTATTTGTTTCTCTATTTTGATCACCTGGGAGTATAGGACGTTGTGTTTTTTTCTCAAAAGAAAAAGCTCAGCCACAACTTTTAAAGTGTTGTACAGCACTCTAGTCTTTAAGTCAGTAACTCAACAAAGGCAGTAAAATAGAAATTTACAGTACTGAGAGCAATGGAGGAAGAGAAAAGAGAGATGGTCTGATACCAGAGGTTGTCGACTTAGACTCGAGCACAGCCTAGAGAGACGGACTCACAGCAGGCAACTGGCACTGCGATCGGGGGCACACGCACAGTAATTGTAAGATAGTAGACAGATTTGTTTTCTTTCTTTATTTATTTATTTTTTTGTAATTTGTAAAAATATTTTAAAGGAGAAATGGGATTTGTTATTTCTTCTCTCCAAACGGCCTCAATAATGGGCCAGATTTTGGTTTTTTTTTTTCTTTTTTTGGGGGGTTTTAAAATTTTTTTTTTTTTTATAACAAATTTAGTTTTTTTTTATTTATTTATTGGATTAATTACAAAATTTGAGGGATTTTTAATTTTAAGAGGGAAAATTTCTGAAAGTTGAGGGGGGCCATTGAAAAAAATTTTAGTTATTTTTTATTTTATTTTTTGGGCCAATTCTAAGTACTTCTAAGTTCTAAAGAAAAATTCAAAAAGTCAGGAGGGCCTTAGCCCACTCCAACCCTCTTTAGTTTACAAGATACATTTTGGTGCTACGTAGTACGTACCCCCCTGATTATTTATGTTTTGTTCTTCTGTGGGACACTATGGGAGAAAGTTTTCCCCCAGAGTCCACTTTTTTTTATCCTTCCAAAGAAAAATGAGGAGGGAAAAGTGTTTCGAAATTCATTTTAAACAAATACCATCTCACCTGTCCCTGCCCTCACCTTATTCGTGACCTGACTTTTGCCACTTCTTATCCTTGTTTCTTCTCACAGCACAGCAGCAACGTCCCAGGTTCTCTTATCCTTATCCTGACTTTTTTTTTTTTTTTTTTTTTTTGCCTTGTTTAATCAGCACAGCAACGTTTGATTATTTGCCCAGGTGGCCCACAAAAGTTTGCTAACCACGTTTGAACAAATGGAAGTCCTTTGAACATTTGCCTCTATTATTTGCTCATCACGTTTTTTTGGGCTGAATGTAATGTAAATTTGCTGATCACGTTTTCTTGGGCTGAATGTATTGTAAATTTGCTGGCTATGTTTTTGCTGGTTACCAAATCTTTTGCCCAATTAAATTTATGTGAATACTATTGTAATTTTTACATTATAATAAAAGATAAATAAAAATTTATATGTATAATGTGGTAAATTTTATATTATTTAATGAGTATAAATAAATTTGTTTCTTACATATTATGTAACAATGGTATATAGTTAATTTATATAAATTACATTTTCTATTTTTCTCTTTTTCTTTTCAATCAAATAAAATAGTTTTCCATCCTTTTATTTTTTCACCCTTTTAACCAAACACACAAGAGGAAAACTAAATATTTTATATTCTCCTACTTTTCCATCCTCTCATAATTTTTCATTCTCTCACTTTTTCACTCTTCCAACTAAATGGACCCTATGGATTGATCCATGCTGAAAATCAATATAACCTCCACTATGTATCTTGTACTTGTTACTTGTTAGGACATGTAAATAGTTTTATAAAAATCAGCTTTCAATCACGTTTTATTATTTCAAATACCTCCAATATAATCAACTCTTTCTCAAAAAGAAAAAGAAAAAAGAAAGTACAAGATACATAGTGGAGGTTATATTGATTTTCAGCATGTATCAACCCATAGTGTCCCACAGAAGAACAAAACATAAATCATCAGGGGACGTAGCATCAAAATATGCAGGAAAAACTAACTAGATAACCATTTAAAAAAATATTGGAGATAAGCCAAATCTTATCATTTAATTTTAGTCTTTTTGTTTAATGTTGTTTGGCTGAAAAATAGCATTAAGCTGTTTGAAAAGAAGTCTTCCCGTGTATTGCTATTTTAATCCATTAATTTTCTTAAAACGATTCCATTTTAAGTTGTGTTTATTTCAAATAGCAACGGACATAATGACTAAAAGTGACAAAGTAGTTATTCAGCCAAAAAAAAAAAAAAAAAAGTGAAAAAGTAGTTAAGGTTTGCCTACTAAAATGATGTGATTCAAATTTAGTGGACAAACTGCCAAACTGCCAGATGACACGTGAGCAACATATGGGAGATTTGAATTTCAGTTATGGCAGGGTGGTTGGGAGCTGGTTTTAGTTGGCCACCCCATTAGTGAGTCGCTAGGCACTTGACAACTAATTTTTGTATGGCTCTTCCTTTTCTTCACCTATACTATATAATTTCTAAACATGGCAAAACAGGTCAGAATTTTCAGACCCAACCCGTTTGACCCGCAACCGATTGACCCATTTAAAAATGACCCGTTTTAACATGTGACCCGTTTTGGCCCGCGACCCAACCCGCCCGTTTTGCCACGTTTAGCAACGTTGAGTAGATTGAGATTGAGGTATAATTCTTATAAAATATTTACTTATTCTTCTTCACTTAATATGTTATGTATTTTATTATAATTTGTCATTTTTTACTTGCCACCTTTATTTTCTCTTCCTACTTTAAACAAATCGAAGATTATACCAAGATTAGCTTCTAGAAAGCTAGAACAAGAGTTGCATCAAATTTGGGTATCAAGTGTTTAGTGGTAATTGGTAAGTGGTAACAGTATCACTAGTGAGAATCTAATCACAGTTAAGGAACTCAAAAACAATTGAAAAATTTCATCTATTTCAAAAAAAAAAAACTTGTTTGAAAAATACGGGTCAACTTGACCTGTCCCGCGACCCGACTCAACCCGCGACCCGATTAACCCGATCCGACCTGTCTGTTTTGCCACGTCTAATAACTTCATTACAAAGTAACAATAAGAGCATTAACACAAGTGCTTGTATAATAGAATAAATACCACATTTTAGTTAACTAAATCCAAAATTCACCCAAATCAAACCATGAAAAGTTGTGTAAAAATATATGGTTGTTACAATAATCATGTAATATACATTGTTAAAAAGTAGGTACATTATTGTAGCTTGTAGGTGTTATATATTGAGATCCATTTTTGTTATCTAATGTACTAAGTGTAGTGGTTAAGGTGCATTAAATTCATTTTTTAATATATTTTTCAAAAACTAAAATTAATTTGTACACAAATACTCAAAAAAGCACACATAACCATAATGAATTTGTGCATGCAAGTCAATGAATCATTAACAAGAGTATTTTCTTTTAAAAAAAATTGCATTACAACTCAAAATTGAACATTTATTAATCTTTAACTTATGCTTTTAGGTCACTTGTTAACAAAATTGTAATGAAGATACAGTTCTTAGGAATTGTATTGTATTTTCTTCTTTAAAAAAGGTTTTATTAATAGAGCACTTATAATATAGTTCTTCAGGAATTGTGTTCCTAATTAAATATCAACAGTCTTGTAGCTCAACTTGTTAGCACATTTTAGTATTTCCTATGGAGGTATTTAAGGTTCAAATCTCCTTACTCCAAAAATCGATGTATCAAAAAAATTTAAAATATCTCTAATTAAATTTACTAATTTGATTGTATTGATCAATGCTACATAAAAGGTGTTATCTTTTTCTAAGAATAATTAAATCCAACTATGCAGTAGTCTAGGAAACATAAGGTACATTATTTAAAAAATCATACCTAACTATATTTAAAAAATCATACCTAACTATATGTTCCTGTCTTATGTATTTCTCCATATAAATACGAGCAAGGCAAGCCATTATCAACACAAACATAGACACAGAGAGTAAAAGCCATGGACTTGTCATTGCTTCTTCTCAAGGTCATGGTCACAATTGCGCTGCTTGGCTTTTTTAGCAAGTTAATACAGATTTGTGATGCTCTAATATTGAAGCCAGAAAGGCTTAGATCAAAACTGCGAAAGCAAGGGATCAGAGGCCCTCCACCCTCGTTTTTGCTCGGAAACATCAATGACATGAAGCAGATGAAATCCACGGCCTCAAAGACTCAACCAGGAGAACAAGCATTAACCCACAACTGCGCTTCTGCAATTTTTCCTTTCTTAGACCTATGGAAAAAACAATATGGTAATTAAGAACATCAATCTTAGCACATGATTTTTTAAGTTTCAATTCTCATATAGTTGAAGTATCAGAAAGGTTTTTCATTTATTTATTTTTTAACTGCTTTTGTTATTCTAATTCTGACAGGTTCTACGTTCATGTTCTCACTTGGCAACATACAAATATTGCACACGAACCATCTTGATGTGGTAAAGGCCATAAGCATATGCACTTCCTTAGACTTTGGAAAGCCTTCCTATCAATACAAAGAGCGAGGTCCTCTATTTGGCCAAGGGATTCTGACTTCAAATGGAGCACCATGGGCTTACCAAAGGAAAATCCTTGCTCCAGAACTATACATGGAAAAGGTCAAGGTATGCTTCAAATCATATATATCTTTTTAGTACGAGAATCAACCTTTCCAAACACAAAAATAAAAAAGATAAGATTTTCTATCAATTATCTCTCTAAACAAAGCCCCCACAAACTTTTAACGACATATGTTCAATCAAGATATAAGTTTTGATCATACCTATTTTCTTAATAATAGTCCTTCTATTCCCAGCTTCTGATTAGTAAAAATGCATATAGTGATTGGATACTGGTGCAATTTGTAGGGTATGATGAGCATAATGGTGGAGTCCTCAATTACACTAGTGAACTCATGGACTAATCTGATTGAGAGTGAGGGTGGAGTTGCAGATGTTCACGTTGATAAATATATGAGAAGCCTTTCTGGAGATGTGATCTCAAGAGCTTGTTTTGGCAGCGATTACTCTAAAGGGGAAGAGATGTTTTCAAAGCTTGATGTACTTCAAGAGCACCTGTCTAAAAAGGTTTTTTCCAGTGGCATTCCTGTACTAAGGTTTGATTTTTATTTATTTATTTATTTTTTGTCCCTACATAAAGCTTTTTTTATATCATTATAATTACCTTCGTTTGTGGGTGTCACAATTTTCAGACATCTTCCAACAAAGAGCAAAAGAGAAACAAGGAGGCTAGAAAAAGAGGTCCACTCTTTGATTATGCAGGTAGTGAAGGAAAGAAAGGAGGGAGCATCACAGAATGATTTGCTGCAAGTGGTACTTGAAGGTGCAAACAATACTGATTTTGGTCAAGATAAGACTGGTCGCTTCATTGTTGACAATTGCAAGAACATATACCAAGCTGCGTATGAGACAACTGCAGTGTGTGCAACATGGACCATGATGCTGTTGGCCTCAAATCCAGAGTGGCAACAACGAGTTCGTACTGAAGTCCTTGAAATTTGTGCTGACCGGATGCCTGACGCTGACATGGTTCGCAAGATGAAGACAGTAAGTATATATATTGATTTCTGTGAGTAATGTAAAAGACCCAATTTTCACTATTTTTTTTGCACATCGTTAGTTGAACACTTCAAGACGGTAAGAATACATATTGTGAACTACTCACCAATTTTTGCTTGGTTTAATGAATTTGACAGTTGACTATGGTAATTTACGAATCATTGCGACTTTACCCTCCAGTGCCAGTGGTGACAAGGGAGGCATTTGAAGACATGAAATTTGGAGACATAAACGTACCTAAAGGTGTAATTGTGTGGACCATGATAGTAGCCTTACAACAAGACCCTGATCTTTGGGGACCCGATGCCAACATCTTCAACCCCGAAAGGTTTGCCAAAGGTGTCAGTGGTGCATGCAAGCTTCCTTACGTGTACATGCCATTTGGAGTTGGACCTCGCATCTGTGCTGGGCAACACTTTGCCATGGCAGAGCTCAAAATTCTTATATCTTTGATTGTGTCCAACTTCTCCTTTTCCTTGTCACCCAAATACAGGCACTCCCCGGCAATGAAGTTGCTTTTAGAGCCTGAACATGGTGTCAATATTCTTATTAAGAAGCTCTGAGCTATGAGCCAACTATCATACTATAGTTGGTATTGCAGAATGTTTTCTTATTTAATGATGAAGTTATTAATTAGGTCAGTTCTTAATAATCTGTGTTGAAACTTGGTTTATGACAAGGGCAATGCATATGTGGAAGTACGTACATGCAGGGATTATGTATGACCAGCTGTTCTAGGCACGAGTCTTACGACCTAGTATCTTGGCCGGACACATTTCTTTTTCTTAAGTTGAAGTGAAATGTAATAATTGATGTACAATAAACATGATATAAGTGACATGCATGTTTAGAAGGATATCAATCATGTTTAGAAGGATTTCAACATATCAATCTGTCGGACCATGAACTGTGTCATTTCACCTCAAAACTAATTAGTGATGAGGAAAACACATTAAAATCTTTTATGGCATTTGACATCGTGCCACGCAGGCCTGTTTTTAGAGTGGTTGTAGGGAGTCAAATTGTGATCCCCCCAACAATCTCTTCCTCACAATGACACTCCCGTGACTCGAATCCATGACCTTGGCTCTAATACCATTTGTTGAACCATGAGCTGTGTCATTCCACCTTAAAACCAATTAGTGATGAGGAAGACACACTCAAATCTTTTATGTCATTCGACATCACGCCACGCAGGCCTGTTTTTAGAGTGGTTGTGGGAAGTAAAATTGTGGTTCCCCCAACATAATCATAATTTGTACTTGGATAACTTGTGAAAAAAGTTGATATTATGTGTATGTATATTGCATAGTTTGTGTAAAAATCTTTGTTAATTTTAACATAAAAACTTTTTTTTTT
Organism: Quercus lobata; assembly: GCF_001633185.2. Classification (NCBI taxonomy): domain Eukaryota; kingdom Viridiplantae; phylum Streptophyta; class Magnoliopsida; order Fagales; family Fagaceae; genus Quercus; species Quercus lobata. The sequence continues at coordinate 40,683,366 of NC_044907.1, read as the reverse complement.
CTATTTTCCATAACAATTTTTCAAAATTATCCGCATCAAATTATTTATTCTAAAATTTATTTTATTAAAAGATCATTTTTTAAAGTGCCTGCTAGATGATTTTGTAAACATCGATTCTTTAATACATGTTACGTACGTGCTACTACGTACTGAAATTAATTGCACTTAGAATCTTTTGGGAAACTATCAAATTCAATGAACTTAAAGGCTTACATTATGTAAAGCCTTGAAAATTTTGCACTTGGTGGTGGCATATATGTTATTAACAGTTCTCTTTTATGTAGAAATAGTTCTCTTAACCATGACAATGTGGCCTCAACGAGAACATTATATATAAAGAAAAATGTTAAATGTATAAATTATTTTACAAATTACTAATATGGTGAATTGTTATTAGTAAGTAAAAATATAATATTAGTGGTAAGCCCTAAATAACTAGGCTTCTTTATTGTGATTGCATATGATATATATCAGTTAAATAATAGGAATCATTCTTTTTTACTTTGGATGTGTAGTCTTTAATTTGGTTTGAAGTTTTATTTATTTATTTTTTGCTTATACTCCAATCCCCTACCTTGAATTCCGGTTCTGTCCATGATACAAACATTATTATTTTTCTCTAGTAAAATTAAATTCAACTCTTACTTAGGAAATATAATTTATTCCACACAAAAAATATACCTAATCTTTGTCGTGTACATTTTTTTTTTTTCTTTTGAGAAACAAACACACACATATAAGAGAAAGGGGATAAGATTCTAATCCAAAAACACACAACATACTCCATTAGAAAACCTTGAAATATTTAAGAAGGATGAGACAAACTATACTATACATGATACACTCTTTTAAGCAATGTAAGATTATTAACTTTTTTTGATTGTTGAGAAACACACACAAGGGAGAAGGGATGTGGTTATAACACAAAAACACACTATAAACTCTACTCAAAAGCCATGAATTTTTTAATGAGAGTGAAAATAAGTTATATTACACAACACATTCACTTTAGTCAAATTTGATTTGATCAATTATTTTTTATGGTTAAAGAGAAATTACTTAAAGAAACTAGCTAGCCAAAACAAGCATAGTAGAGACTGAATAATTTTTTTTGCTCTCAAATAGAATTCTACTCTAACCTAATCTAAGTGTATATGTGTGTGAAGCTCTTTTCTTGGAGACTTGAACCCCAGCCATTATCCCGCACACCCCACAAGCACTTATACTCGTAGAGTAACTATTACGCCAATGGTGCGCGGTGGTAGTAAAGACTAAATGCTAATAGTGCAGACCAGAAGCAGCAATTAAAGCTTAGTAAACAAGAGTGCAGAAGACCCAAAATTTTGGTAATATAAAAGAATGATTTATGCACTAATAAAAAGAGAGTCACCTTTCCAAATGTTGCTTTGAAATTGAAGGTTGCTTATTAATTACTATTACTAGTATGTAACTCGTGTTTACGCATGGGAATAATGAATTGTAGTGGTACTATTAATGTTGGCTTGGGTTATAAAACATATAGGATATTAGTTCGACCTGAACATTTGGAGGTACTAAAATAGTATTTTCTTGCAATTTTCATAATATTGGTTACGTCCAGTTTCTCATTACACTACTATTATGTATATAATTTTGAAATTCACTATTGAATACTACATATATAATACCAATTCATAATTGTTGTTCGTGAAATTCAACTAAATACAATACAAAATAAAAGAATAAATTAGTCTAAAAGTATCTCTTAAATTGTATGGGGATATGTGCATGAGATCGTTCAACTCAATTAAAATTTGTTACATTGAAGATCTTGGCATACAAAATATCTGAATAGAAAGAGAATAAAAAATATATGCTCATTAGTTCAGAGAAAAAGTAATAGCAAAAATCTAAACAATTTAATTTGTATGAAATGCTAACAAAAGCAAAATTCAATTTTGAATCTAATAATTTTCTCTAAGCATTGGTTGTGTGTGTGAGAGAGAGAGAGAGAGAGAGAGAGAGAGAGAGAGAGATTAGGTTTTTTATGGTTTGTTCAAAATTAAACTCTAATTGAATTCTAATTTTTACACTGAATTAACTAACTTGGTACAAAAATTTAAAAACTTCGATTAGATGGGACACGTGGCACAAAATTAGACTCTAATTTAATTCCAATTTGAAATCTAATTAGATTTTATCTCAGTTTTGCATATGTGTGTGTGTGTATGTGTGTGACACGTGGTGCAAAATTATACTATAATTGAATTCCAATTTGAAATCTAATTGGATTTTCTCTTAATTTTGCCTATATATTTTGCGCCACACGTCTCTCTCTCTCTCTCTCTCATACACACACACACACAGATATATATATATATATATATATATATATAAAATTTTGAAGTGGAAGGTTCAAGATTGCTTATTATTTCATAAAGGGGTAATTCATCACTTTGTTTACCCGTGGTTTGAAAAGTATCACTTAACCCATCTGTGGTATGTTTCGTTTATTTTCCGTAACCCACCTCTGTTAAAATCATGGGTAAATAGGTATTTTTGCTCAAATTTTATGTCTCTCTCCTCCCAAAACAAAAAAAAAAATAGTGCAAAAATGCAAGAGAAACAAGATCAAAAGGTGGTATTTGTCTCTCTCTCCATTCACACAAATTTTGAAAATGAAGAACATACCAAAAAAAAAATAAAAAGCCTAAGCCCCATTGCCTCCCTCAACCCTTTGGCTAACTCCATCACAAACTCCAAAGGCGGCATTTCCGCCTCCTCCACAAGCTTATCCATTTCAGAGGACCATCCCTTCCCTTCAGCCCCGCTTCTTCAATCGAATCCATAAGATTCTCCGACTCATCCAGCATTCTCTGATTTGGAACCCCAAACGTTTGGTCCCCTTGAGGGATTTTCAAGCCGATAACCACATCGAGCATGGAGATTCGATTGTGGAGATGCTTGATGGATTCGGGAGAGACGATTACGACGATGTGAATATACTCTTTTTTTTTTTTTTTTTTTTTTTTTGCAATTTGTGTGGAGGATGTGTATCTTCTTTTGTTGTTTTTGCTTGCTCATTTTTTAATATATTATTTTCTGGGCTTGTTATGTAGTTTGAGGTTGCTTGGGCACTTACAAACATTGCATCAGGAACTTTGGAGAACGCGAAGGTGGTGATTAACCATGGAGCAGTTCCGATCTTTGTTAAGTTATTGGGTTCTCCTAGTGATGATGTTAGGGAGCAGGTATATATTGGAATGAATGAATTTTTCTAATTTTTTAAAGCATAGGTTGTGTATTGTTTGAGGCTTTATCTGAGCCCTTGTGGAACCTATGTATTTGTGTTTAATTTTTTTGGGTATGTTCTTCATGTTCAAAATTTGTGTGAATGGAGAGAGAGACAAATACTACTTTTTGATATTGTTTCTCTTGCATTTTTGCTCTATTTTTTGTTTTGGGAGGAGAGAGACATAAAATTTGATCAAAAATACCTATTTACCCCTGATTTTAACAGAGGTGGGTTATGGAAAACAAACGGAACATACCACAGGTGGGTTAAGTGATACTTTTCAAACCACGGGTAAGCAAAGTGATTTTCGCCCAAACCACAGGTGGGTTTAGTGTAATTACCCCTTTCATAAAAATTAAAAATTAAAAGTATTTATTTTGCTTAAAGGTCTATGACTTGACTTAAAAAAATGTATAACTTGAAAATGAATGAAAATAAGTAATTTTTTTGTTCAATATAATGGTTTAGAAATTTTTTTTTTTCTTTCATATCATTGGTTCTACATAACACATCCCGGCGTGGGCTATTCTATGTTGATGACTTCACACAATATTCAACTACAATTAAATTTACTATCCACCACCAATCTAATCTATGTTATCTTGATTGTAGATCTACAAATTGTACTCTCTTATCCTTTATCATTTAGAAGGTAACTGAAGTAATAATTGTATGTAATGTATAAATTTTATTTTTTTAATGTTTTGGAAATTTTTTGAAATAGAATTTTAAACTTCTTAAAACTTAATTAATAGAGTTTCTATTTTACCTAAAAGTGAACGATCACAATTAATGAGAATTTAACCATTTTTTGCAAAGAGAAGATAACCGTAGGCCCAATTTTTACTTTATAACATAGGATGTTATAGTTAGATCCGTACTATGTGTAGTACGTTAATCCATTATGATAGTTCTAAATAATATCCTAATACCTATTGTAAGGACACGATTCGCAACGAACCATAGCAGTGTTGGGTTCGCTCGTGAAAAGGCCCAAACAATATCATTTGTAGAGCAGGGGTTTGAAAGGTTAGGCCTTGGTCACCAGGCGGTGGGTTTTTCGTGATATCCATACATGGTTAAGTTGTCTTCGCCCCTGGAGTCTTTCTCTTGGAGGCGGGCTGGGAGGTTCTAGTTTTTGGCCATTTTTCCCAGCCCCTTCTATGGATTATTTACTTTTCCTTTTATACTAGTCTGTGTTTTTTTATCCTTCGTCCACGTGTAGGATCAACATTCCAAGACTGATACTTGTCCCATCAGCTCATACCCGGAGTGGTTGGGGGTGGTTGAAAAAGCTGGAGAGTATGGCTCTGTCAGGTGCAGAGTATTGAATGTCAGTAAGGGCAACTTTCCCCGGTCGTTACACTTTCCAGCATACCCTTTTCTATTGGCACAGATATTTTAGATTTTTTTCCCAAGTTGTTTCTATACCATTTTTGCCCTTTCTTCCGAGGAGACTTTGGACAGGCCGAGGACTGAATCGTCCTCGACTGTATCCCAATGCTATTTTGTACTTGCATTACCGTGCCTGGGCCATAATCTTCCTCGGCTTGGGCCTTTGGGCTCCAACGAATAAATGGAACTGGCCCAAAAATTGTTGGGCCCCACAATAGCCCCTCAAAACCCTGTTGTCCGACCTCTTGGTTGGAGAGGAGGGTTTTGGTAATATCATGCCTTTATTATGGCTCATTTAATTCTGCCTTTCATTAATGTTGGCGGTTCTCCATCTGCCCAAGAAATGTACCGATCTACGAGACATTCTTTTGAATTTACTCCTGACGCGTTTTCGCCGTTTGATTATCCGAAACGCGTCTTTAATGACTTCTATTTACGAGACTACTTAAATTCGATGGTTTGTTTGATGATGCGGGGAAATGGAACGGGTGCATCCTCGTTTACAGATTCTCTTGAAAATCTGGATAAATTAAATACCTTCCGTTTTTCCCTTCATATAAGAAGAAAAGTAGGAGGTTATTGCTCTTGTACAGAGACCCTTTTCACCCCTCTGAAATCTGATACCCTTATCCTCCTTCAGAGTTTACTTTACTCGCTAGTTTACACCTTAAATTGTGATACGTTCGAGATAGGAATAGGTAATGGAGGAACCGTACATCTCCCAGAAACATCATATTCTTATGAGACTCAAAATGGCTCGGTCAGGGTAGGGATAGTGGAGACTCAAGATCCTTCTTACCTTCCTTTCAGCCAAAATTCGAAGCAGGGGCTCGTTACGTCAAACTTTTGGCGTGACTGAGCTGGGGTCACCCATTATCAGTACCAGCCGCTCTCTTATGAGCATAACTAACATGACACCAGCGTGTTAGGAGTCAGGACTGACGCAGGGACCAAGTGTCCCCGCTTCTTCCTCTCTTCCTTCACTGGTGCCTCCTTTTGCCTCTCTTTCTTCTTCTTTCCACCGCCAGATCCATCCTAGCGTTTTTCCTTCTTCCTCTTCTTCTCCTCTCTCTTCTTCTCTTCCTTCTTTCTCTTCATCTCCTCCCTCTTCTTCTGAAGAAGGTCCTCTCAATATGGGCGCTACTGGGGCAGAGTTTGGAAGGGCTTCGAAGACGAGAGAAAAAGACATCGGACTGTTTATTTGTTATATTGTTGTTATTTTTCTTTTATTATTTTTGTAATCCACCTTCTGTATAGGCTTGTTTAAACCCTTATTTGTACGTTGTAATATCTCGTTATATTAATAAAAATTGTTATTGCTTTATTTCATATGTTCTATCTCTTTATTTCCAAAATGATTACGCCGTGAATAAATATACAATCTCGTAAATTCTTTTTATTTTTACACTTTGACTGACGTCTAGGACCGAAATCCTAGTTAATAAAAAGATCTTGTTTTGTGTTCATAGAAACTATCCGACTTAATACTACTGAATCGAACAAGTGATATTTAGGGCTGAAACCCCTATTAGGAAGAAATATAAAGGATATTATAATGAGCTTATTGAGTCGGCCTGGCACAATACCGCCGACCTTAGAGCACAAGACTAAGGGCTGAAATCCCTTATCAAGGAAAAAGGTTTTGTTATGGACTTATGAGTGCTGTTCGATACTATAATGCAGACTTGAACTTAATGAGACTTAGGGTCAAAAACTTTTGCTAAGAAAAAGTTAGTATCATGAATTTAATCAAAGTTGCTTGGCACAACACTGTCGACCTGTGAAAACAACACTTACCCCAAAAATAGCCGAGATGACAACTGAATGCTAGGTGCAGTGCAGGAGGTAATCATCCGAAGACATATAACCCGGAAATGAACAGCCCCTCCAGGTTGCTGAGTAATAGGGTGTTTTACCATCTTCCTAACAACTATAATAGCTTTAACCTTTTATGGTATTTGAGCCGAGGTTGAGCAACTTAGAATCTTTATTAAGTAACTGACCTTACCATAGGTTTTCTCTTCTAAGTAGTTGGTTTCCCCATAGGTTTGAGTCCGAGGACCATACAAGACCTTGGTTCTGTCCAAAACTCAGTTTTCTCATCGAAGTAGTTGGTTTCCCCATAGGTTTGAGTCCGAGGACCATACAATACCTTGGTTCTGTCCAAAACTCAGTTTTCTCATCCAAGTAGTTGGTTTCCCCATAGGTTTGAGTCCGAGGACCATACAATACCTTGGTTCTGTCCAAAACTCAGTTTTCTCATCCAAGTAGTTGGTTTCCCCATAGGTTTGAGTCCGAGGACCATACAATACCTTGGTTCTGTCCAAAACTCAGTTTTTGGTATGGGGCCTTGGCTTTAGGGGAGTTAGCTCCTCGGCCAAGCCCCTAGAACCATCCATGCGATAGACGCTACCAAGCGTAGCCCTAGTCAAGAATCATAGCCCCTAGCGGAACTTTACACTAGAACTCTATAACCAGTTGTTAGAAATGACAAAGGAACTCTCTCGACCTACCGCCTATACCAACACACAAGCCTTTCCCACAGACGGCACCAATTGTAAGGACACGATTCGCAACGAACCATAGCAGTGTTGGGCTCGCTCGTGAAAAGGCCCAAACAATATCATTTGTAAAGCAGGGGTTTGAAAGGCTAGGCCTTGGTCACCAGGCGGTGGGTTTTTCGTGATATCCATACATGGTTAAGTTGTCTTCGCCCTTGGAGTCTTTCTCCTGGAGGCGGGCTGGGAGGCTCTGGTTTTTGGCCATTTTTCCTAGCCCCTTCTATGGATTACTTACTTTTCCTTTTATACTAGTCTGTGTTTTTTTATCCTTCGTCCACGTGTAGGATCGGCATTCCAAGACTGATACTTGTCCCATCAGCCCATACCCGGAGTGGTTGGGGGTGGTTGAAAAAGCTGGAGAGTATGGCTCTGTCAGGTGCAGAGTATTGAATGGCAGTAAGGGCAGCTTTCCCCGATCGTTACACTTTCCAGCATACCCTTTTCTATTGGCACAGATATTTTAGATTTTTTTCCCAAGTTGTTTCTATACCATTTTTGCCCTTTCTTCCGAGGAGACTTTGGACAGGCCGAGGACTGAATCGTCCTCGGCTGTATCCCAATGCTATTTTGTACTTGCATTACCGTGCCTGGGCCATAACCTTCCTCGGCTTGGGCCTTTGGGCTCCAACGAATAAATGGAACTGGCCCAAAAATTGTTGGGCCCCACACCTATCTATATGAGTTTTCTTTTTAATGATGCCATAAAGGATGGAGTTTAATAGAAGTCAATTAAGATCCAACATATCCAATAATTTTTTTTTTTTAAATGTAATTTCAAAAGTCTTTTGATTGTAAATTTTTTTAATCATAAAATAGACTATATCTAAACTCTAAAGAAAAGCATTCGGAATGATCACATCATTGATACCATATCATGATGGTTGCAAATATCAATATTATTATTCATGATTAATAGATAAATAATGAAACTGTGAATTAACTATTTAACAATTCAAATACCAAGTTTAAACTACAACAACACATATACAAAAGCTTCCAAATATTGGAACATATTTCTTCTGCCATTTTCATTATTCAATCAAAACCAAAGTTTCAAATAGAATTCCAATTCAATTAAACCCAATAAATACATACACATTAATGTAAAGAATTCCAAAAATAAAAACAACAATCTCCAAAAGCCTCTGCCTAATATAGTCAATATTTATTTATTTATTTTTTCAGATTTTGCGTTCTTTAGTTCTTTTTCCTTTTATGTTTCATTAAACTTTTTCTAATTGACCAAAATATCTCTCATATATGTTAACATTAAACCTAATAAGAAAACTTTACATACCTTTTGTTTTGAAGGCACTCCAAGAACCAAAATCAATGCAAGAGACTGTAATATAATCCAAAAAAAAAAAAAAAAACTATTTAAAATATGATATAGGAATGAAAAGCCGAGTTGAAATTGTAACAAATAATCCCTAAAAAAAAACTATTTATAATATAATATGGGGTTATGGATTCCTAATCAAATTTGGATATATAATTTTTTTTTTAAAGGATGAACATGTTGGTAGAGTCCATTTGATATAAAATTTAAATCCTATTGAAATTAAAAATGATATATATTTGTTGAGTCTCGTTTGATATAATTATAGAGTTTAAATCCTATTGAAATTATAATTTCTAATCAACATTAATATATAAAAAATGAAAAAAAGAAGAGAAAGAAAGCGTGGTTGATAGATATAAAGAAATATGATAGATTTTTTTTTTTTAAATGTCATCAATGTAGAAATTATCAAATTAATGGAGATATATTCCATTTTTTGGGATAAATTTATATTAATGAAGTTATTATATAGTTTCTTAGGATTATCTAAAAATTCCCTTGATTCAGTTTTTAGGCAAGAAGACATGAATGGAAAATAGCCTTACAATTGAACACAAGAGGGATTGCTGGTAATGGTGAGCAAAAGAGATATGATTTTGGTTACACTTGATTGGACAGAATAGAAGCATCATTCTGATGCAAATTGTTGTTTACAATAATATGTTCCTGAATTGATCCTACTACAACAGCTATGGGCTCCAGATCAGAGCCACCTATAGTCTGAAGCATTAAAATGGTTCCTCTCCTTTTTGGATAAATAATAATGTAAACTTCAGCTCAACATAAATCTGAATTCAGGTAGCCTTTGAAATGAAAGCAGCTCTTCAAGTATCCAAGACAGAAGAAGATGAAAAGAAAACATTCCAGATTATGAATCATCATCGTATTCCTCGGCACCCTCTTCAACAATAGGCTCAAGCTTTGGTAAATGGAAGGCTTTTTCTGAGGGTAAATAATGGAGCAGGGGCTACCTCAACCCAAGAATTCAAGTTTATGATCTCCTTAGAAATTGAAGGTTGATATAAAGAGAGACAAATTCTGTAAATAAATTCTGTAGATGATTTTTTTTTGAGAGGGATAGTATTTCCTTAGAATCGTCCTAGGAGGCTTCAAATAACGCAGAGCACAAGATATCGACTGTGATGAATATAAACTTGGGGGCACTTATTAGGCGAAAATGGGTAATTACCCATAAAAAACAATCTATATAGTTAGTAGGATCCGTTTACAAACTATATGTATTTTTAGCAACTCGAGTCTCAAAGACTCGATTTTGGGCCCCTAAATCGAGCCCCTAAAGCTCGATTTTATAGGTTGTTCCTGTCTGATGTGGCACTTTTTCCACGTGGCATCTACATGAAAATCGAGTTTCTAAGACTCGATTTACATTTAAAACGAAAAAAAAAAAACCACAAGGGCAGAACCACAACAACGCGTTCATCAGAGAAGAAAGAAAGAAAAAAAAAAAAAAAACTAGAGAAGAATGGGTTCATCAGAGAAGAAAGAAAAAAAAAAAAAAAAACCCAGAAGGTGCGACCTGGTCGCGCGGTGCGACCTGGATCTGTCGCGCGCGGCCTGTGTCGCCGGCCTGGATCTGGCACGGCCTGGGTCGACTTGAGCTGATCTCCATTCCTTCTTCTTCTTGTTCTCTTTCTTTTTTTTTTTCTTTCTTTCTGCGTTTTTTTCCACTGTTTCTGCATTTTGGGTCATTAATATTTTATTTTTGGGTTGGAAATCAAGTCTTAGAGACTCGATTTCCATGTAGACCTCACCTGGACAAAGCGCCACATCAGACAAGAAAATCGAGCCTCAGAGGGTCGATTTAGGAGCCCAAAATCGAGTCTTTGAGGCTCGAGTTGCTAAAAATACATATAGTTTGTAAACCGAACCTACTAACTATATAGTTTGTTTTTAATGGGTAATTACCCATTTTCGCCCACTTATTATATAGGAAGAGGAAGTGCAAAACGAATAGGAAAAATATATCTAGAAGGAAGAAACAAAGAAAGTTCTGAGTCATAGTTAATTTAGGTCTCCTTTACATATAGTGGTTGTATAGCACCAAACAACTAATTTTTTTTTTTTTTAAAGAAATTTAATAAATTTTCTGTAATTTGGTGCTATAAAATCGAAAGAATTAAATTAAATTTAAAAATATAAATAAAAAAATGCTGATATGGAAAATTGTGGCGAGGTCAACCAAAAGTTAAAGGTTATATACATATATATATATATATATATATATATTATTATTATTTTTAAAGTAGCTAGAAGGTTCAAGGTTGTTGCTTATTATTTATTTATTTTCTATTAAGGTAAGGACAAAGTGTAGTTACAAAATTAGGCTACAATCTTACTCAATAAATTAAACATTACCATATATTTTAAAAATTTAACTGTTAAAATGACCTCCTTAATTTAAACAGCACAATTTTTTTTTCCTGCTGTGACAGAAGGTTGCTTATCATTATTTTCTACATATGATTATGAAGGCTTTTAAAAAAAAAAAAGGCCACCCCATTCGTGTGCACATTTCAATAATGCTTATTCAATAAAAAGTATAAGAAGTTCAAATCTAGGCACTAAATCTACGTATAAATTTAGCAGTTTGTTTGATATATATCTATATATATATATATATATATATTTTGCTGAATTAATACTTATTGCTCAACCTGAAAAAATGGAGAAATAAAAGAATTGAGCCAAATTCCATAAAAGCCTGCAAAATAGAAGAATGAATATTTGAGATGGAAACCGGCCTAGTCCAGTAGTATGTTTGATTAAGAAAATGCTGAAGTGAGGATTAAAATAAAAAAGTAGGAAGAATTGAAAACTGGATTAATTTATTAAAAAAAAAAAAAAAAAACTATTTTCATCATTTGAAAACAAAAAGCACAGGAGCCCATGTAAATAAGTTTGTTACCGACTTAAAAAATGGTGTGTGCAATTTGTCTTTTGGGTCCATTAGTCGATGCCAAGCCTTGGGGCGGTGCTAGATGCATTTTACTTTGAAAAAAAAATTATATAATATAATTTTTTTACCAGTTTAATTTACCAATAAAATTATTTTTATACGTCTTGACTTAAATTTTGAACACCCTAATCATAAACTAACTATACAATTTTTTTTTCTTGAATCACTAACGTTATAACAAAAGGTTATCTGAGATCACACCCCCTGCTCCAAAATAGGGTTTTGGTCATTAGCTCACACGATTTACGCTCCATTTGTTTCGATGGAAAACCTTGTGTAAAGATAGTTTTACATGTTTTCTAGTGTTTGGTAGCATAAAAAAAGATGAGTCAAAGGAAAATTATCTTTGGTCAACATAAAAAGTATGGCTTATTTTTAGAGATTGTTTTCCATTAAATTTTTTGGAAAACAACTATATCTCACAGCAAGTTAAATAAGGGAAGTTAGGAGGTTGTTTTTCAACTCATTTAAAGTTGCTACCAAACATTAGAAAATAAGATAGTTTTATAGAAAATACTTCTTGAAAAATGACTCGTTTTCTAGAAAACGTCATTGCTAAAACAAACAGAGCGTAGTGCCTCTCAAGAGATAGTGGAGGTCCTACTGATGTTATTATCCCTCCTAGGTTAAGAATTTACAATGGAATCACCACTTATTTAATTAGAAAAATAAGAAAACCAAAAATTAAAAAGTTCATCATTCTCATTGATGAATTGAAATTGTACATCTTTTTGATAATAACCGAAAATTACATCCCTTTGGTCTTAGATACAATCTGAAACAAAAATATTTTTGTTTCCTAGAAAAAGAAGATTATAAAGAAAAGCCTAATCTACTAACTATTGATTTAAGTTCAAAGGCTAGGTTACAGGATTGGGAAGGTATTTAGGCACCTAACTTGCCTGACGAAACCAATCTTCTAGAATGTGGTGGCCAACGATTGTATCACATTATTCAAGAGTTTATATCATCCAAATCACATCCTAATGAAACCAGTCTTCTAGACTGTGGTGGCCAATGATCATATCACATCATTCAAGAGCTAATATCATCCAAAACATGTGATTGCAAAGATATTGAAACAAGCAAGAGCATGATGAAAGTGGCGGCTCCACATGCATGCCAAAGTGGTCACAGGAGCACACTGACTTGCAAAAAAAATGTATATACACTTGCCAGAAAAACTTATATGCTAAACTAACCTATTGTGACCACCCTAATAAAAATGTTGAACACTTTGACTTGAAAATTACAAAAATCTGGGTTCAACAATAATAAGAATAATGCTATATTCACAATATTTTTCACAATAATTTCATAACAAATCTAATGTGGTAATATGTTAATGATTCTAATTTGGGCCCAATATTGATATTATTTTTTACCCACCAATAATAGCTTTTTGCACAAGACTTATTGTAAAACTTTTGTAGACGTATCATTATTCCAAAATTAATTCTGCCCCCCAAAGATAATTCTTGATCATTTTTTTTTTAAATCTTAAATAATAACAACAAAAATGGACCAAACAACAAGTGAACAAATTATTCAACAAAAAGCCTATTATAAAAGAAAAAGTTAAAAATTGCTGATTATTCAAATTTGTAACTTGTTCAACCTATTTAATAAAAACAATTCCTAATTTCATTTTTCCTTAAAATATGGTACTAAGAAAAATATTGTGGTTGTGAGTTCTCCTTGATGGTGACGAAAGTTATACTCCTTTTGGCTTTACAATCGCAAGAATTTTGCTCTCTATTATCATTTTAGACTCTCTCACTTAATTTATTACTCTCATCTCAGCATTATCAGTTCTTACTTTATCTATTATCAATCACTTTTTTTTTTCTTTTTCTCTTTGTTAGTAAAAAGATATTGTAATACTTCATGTATTTACGCCTTTTTTTTTGTGACGTTGATATAGTCAAGCTATTGCTCTATTAGATTTTGAATAATTTAAATTGTGTTAGTGATTACCCTAAAAAACATTCCTAGAGTCACCATTGCATGATGAAACCCTATTCTAGGCATGCATAGATTTGGTATTGAAAGACATGGTGAATATGTGTATAATGTGATAAACCCTAATCTAAAAGCATGTGAACATGTTATTGAAATTGAAAAACCCTAATTCATGCAAGGTTAAGAACAACCTAGATCTAACATGCTAACAAACAAGAAGATGTGAAAAATCTAGAAACTAACATGCTTGAATCTAAAAGCTAGGGCATAAAATAAAAGGAAGAGGTTTAGAAACTGTTAGGTTCTAAATGATTTGTTAGTTGGCAAACCGTGTACATAAACTTGTCTAGGTATAGATCTTTGTGTGTAAGAGTCATATTAGACGTTGCTCAAAGTACTGCAAGTCAAAATTCAAGAACATACAAGCTACATGTTTAGGAATTCAAAAGTTGACTGGCTCGATCAATTGAGAGAAAGCGCCGACCAATCAAGATGCAATTTTGCAGAATTTAAATAAAGCCAACGGCCCATTAAATGTTTAGGGTTTCAGTCCAAATTTACTTAGAATATAAGGAAAACCCCAAAGCACATTTTTCAAGTCTTGGAGAGCTACTCTTTTGAAATGTAAGAGGTTTTGTGTCTCTTACTCTTTCAAGCATCTACCAGAGATCATTCTTATTCCATAAGTATCGATGGAATGCAGCCCAAGTTTCAGATATCAAGTGTACTGAAGAGCAAAATCGGAACTTGAGGTTCATGTTGGAGCAAATCCATATCAAAGAAGTTTGAGGGTTTCAGAATTAGGTTTGATAATCATAGTTAAGTTTACTATGAATTAATATTCTTGACTGTAAACTTTTATTTGATAGTGGAATGTTCTTCTTTGGGATTGGTCCCTCTAGGTTTTTTACCTTGAAACTGGTTTGTTTCATTGGTTTTCTTGAGTCATCATATCTTGTGTTATTTAGATTTTCTGCTACATAATATGTTTGATTTATGTTTAACCTAACACTTGCATAATTGTCTTAATTATTAACTTGGCCATAAAATCAGGTTAAACATTGTTCGTTCAGGGGTCTAAAAATTAACAGAAACCTTACTTGCTTATACTAGCACTACTCTTGAGTACTCCAAGCTAGAAAGCTCCTCTAGGGGGGACTTGTGAGTAGGAAGTTGATAGCCTAAGACCAGGAGGTCCAAGACACCAAAGACACCTTCTTACTACTAGCTCTAGAGAGAGAGAGAGAGTGAGAGAGATATATCTTAGTTTGCCAGGAAGCTTTGAGAAATTCAGAAGTTTCTGAGATACTTTATATGTTTTTGAATTAATGGTGGAGGTAGGTATTTATAATAGATGTGGGGGAGCTAGGGATGAGTTTCTAGGCAATTTGGGACTTAGGAAAATTAGGTTTTTTAAAGAAAAAATGTGGGAATCATGGTCAAATTGTGTGGAGAGCAAGCCAAAATGAAAAGGGAAGAAAATCTAGGAGATTTGACCCAAGTACCGATTGGCACTTGGTCCTGGATCCTCTTGATCTTTTCTTTTTTAGTTTTGTCTGTTTCATTTTCAATTAGGATCTGATTTCTTCTAAATTTTGACTTCCTTTTCTGATTTCCTTGGTGGTCAAGGTTAGCAAATTGATTCCAAAAAAAGTCCAATTAATTAAGTAATTTTTTAATTAATCAATTTCTGTCTATTTTGTCGAGAATTAATAAATGTTATGACTTTGAATTAAATTAGATGTATGCAATCTTACCATATACCCTATCCTTAACCAATAGCATTGTGACATGTCATTAAATTCAATTTTGATTAAAAGTAGACCAATTAAAATTAAGAGATCACAAACACGTATGGTCGGGACCAAATTCATTTACTAATGTAAGTGCATTTTATAGTTAAAACTTGTATTCTTGATATCTTTTAATTCGATGATATGATTAATGCTCAAGAACTATCATTTTGATCATTATAACCTCAAGATTCCTTTCATGAAATGTATTTGGAGATCAAACTATAAAAGTTACAGTCCTACCTTTAGAGATATGAGATGGTGATGACATGCAATGCAATGGAAGTGAGTTTAAATGGGAGTTACAAAAGTGGGTGTTTATAGGGTTATTAAAGTTTCAACACATTATACTATACATGCACATATTCACACACATATCAAACACACGTTCACACACATATAAAATATAAATTTTAATAAAGAGAGAGAAACTCACAATTCACAAATACTCAATTTTCATTCTTAGAGTGGAGATATCAAGACAATCAGATAGAGAAGAGAGATTATACAAGATTCATGAGAGAGATTCAAGCATTTGATTTTAAGTAGATAGTTAGTGTATTATTTATGAATGGATGAGTGTGGTTGCATGAGTCAGTAATTAATACAATACAAGTGAGTTAAGTTTTGTTATTTAGTTTAAAATATTTTTATAAAAATAATGACAACTACATGAAAATAAAAATGTTATACAAATTTAACAAAGTAAAATGGTCATACCTACCCACATTGACGATAGATAATGACAACTAATAATCAACTATCATGTAATGACTTCAAAATATAAAAACTCACAGAAGAAAATTGTAAAACTTCATGTATTTGAGAGTGCTTTTATTTTTATTTTGGTGTCGATAACTCGATATGTTCAATTTTTTTTTTTTACTATTTTTTTTTTCAATTTAAGTTTCTTAATGACCCCCTAAAGAAAAACAATTCCTAGAACTACCACTGATCCTTACCCTAGTGTCGAATTGGGGTTTTTGTTATTCGAACCTTGATGGCAATGGCACCACACCAATGTCTTTTTAATCTAATCATTTTCTTATTGCAAACCAATTAGAGAAGGCTTTGGTGATATTTGGGTGGACGAGTAATCAACTGAAGAATTTGGTTTCTTTAGATGGAGCCGTTGGTGGGGAGCGGTAGCTATTAAGCTCTTCCTACGACAAAAGGTTATTGATCCACACTAATGGATCCCAATTGACCCCAAATACCTCCCAATCGTATGGAACAACAGATACAAGCTTTGACGGTGAGTGTTCAAGAACTAACGTGACTAAATTAAGAGCTCATGCAACAATTCTTACAACAATTGAAGACTCCTAATCCTTCTCTCCATGGGGAAATAGGAGAAATCATGGTCATTGTGAGCACACCACCATGTCACCCCCTTTGTCAGATGGGCCCCAGGTTTGCGCCTTCGCTCAATCATGCGCTCTTTGCACTTCTCTAGGGGGTACACCTTAGCTAGGTGGACTAAAGATAGAGAGTTTAAGAGTCGTCCCCTGGTTAGGTCTAGGAACCAATTGGGCCCCTTACAAAGAATCCTCTATATCCATATTCTAAGTTTGGAGTTAAGGAATAAGGATGAGAAAATGTTAGGCACCCAACTCTGCTTGACCCATAGGCTGGCCTCCACTTATTGTGTTCCATGTCCTAGTTTTATTAAGGAATCCTCTAATAGGTTACTCTAGTCAGGCATACACACATAGTTCTAATCTTGTTGCACCCACCATGATATCTTAACCTAGTATACATCACATCATATCATCAATTCATACATCACATCATATCCATCAGGGCAACAAGTGTATACATTTATGGCAACAAGCAAGATCATTAACATGCTCATTATCTCTTATTCACATTCATATCACATATTCAACAAGTTCATAATGTTCATCTTATTGTGCATATGCATGTTTGTGAGTTGTGTGTGTCGTACCACCTTTATGATTTGTCCCATGTAAATTCCTTCTCGAGAAAGCAAGATACTCGGCATTTAGTTTTCCTGAAAAGCGGTTTTAGACTTAAAGTCAGTGTGAGTTTGGGAGTATATAGAGCCTCTGAAAAAGAGACAGGGGAGTCGCCACTTGGTTATAGGTCTAGAACCAAAAAATGACTCTATGAAGGTTTACCTATCAAACTAGGTCTAGAGTTAGGGTACATGATAGGAAGAGGTTAGGCATCCAAAGCTTGTGTAGCCGTAGCTGGCCTTCATATATCGTTACTTAACTTGATTGGGTGAGAGCTATCTAAGAGGCTCAAGCAGGTGTGCATTCATGTCAACAGCCTAAGGAGCAGTTTGCATGTCATGTGAAGCAACCAGAAGAAAGCAAGAAGAGCATGTGAGAAGACAAGCATGTTATCATAATATCAACCTTGAATAAACAACATGTAAGCACGATGAACATCACATCATCAACATCCAAGTATGTGTATGTGTCTACCTGATCATGCATATGGATACCAACCAAGATTGAAAGCTTTGTTTCGGATGAGTGATTAAGTTTTATGAAGGAAAAACATTAATTGAAGTTGAGACTTTATTAACTCTTAAATGCATTTCCTTTATTAGACTTAGATGATCTTGATTCATCATTAATTGTCTTGCATGCTTTATAAATTGATTAAATTCAATTAATTAAAATTGGATTAACTTGACTTTCATGTTACTATCTAAGGTCAAATTAATTAACTTAATTATCTTAAGGCTTTAAAGACATTTTCATTCCTCTCTTCAATTAGGTTTTAATTGAATTTATTGGACTTTAACTCAATTACCTTTTGTTGAGGTACAATTTTTCAGGTCCTAATTTCACTAGCCCACTCACCAAAATACCCATACAAGCCCCATAAATTATTTTGGGCCCTCACAAATATCTCCCATATTACCCAATTTGGGCCCTCAGAAATATTTCCCACACATTATCCAATTTGGGCTCTCACAAATCTTCCCTATATTATTACCCAACTTGGGCCCACACAAATATTTCTCATACTATTACCAAAATTTGGCTACAAAATTATATAACCTCTATAAAAGCCCAAACTCATTTATCTTGTGGGCGAAACCCAAAAGGCCTAACAAAACTCCTTACTAAGCCTGTTGCTACACGGCATCCTAAAGCTCGTTGCTACACGACACTCTTATAAAGCCCGTTGCTACACTGCACTCTTAAAAGCCCCTTGCTACACGGCACTCTTACTAAGCCCATTGCAATACAACAATATTTTTACAAAAAGCCCAATATTATTAGGCAACTTTTACAAAAAGCCCAATATTATTTTGGCAACTTTTACAAAAAGCCCAATGCTATTTTGGCAACTTTTACAAAAAAAAAAAACCCAATGCTATTTTGGCAACTCTTACAAAAAGCCCAGTATTATTTTGACAACTTTTATCAAAAAACGTAAACCTATCGAGCAAACAATTATTCTATCAAAGCCCAAATATTATTTGGCAAAAGAATTATATTACACTCAAAGCCCAAAACTATTCTTTGGCAAAAGCATATTTTGATATACTAAATTCCCTAACTCATGGGAAACATAAATTACTTATGACATATTACCCATATTTCAAAACTATTTCTTCTACAAAATTTATGGGAACTATGCTTATTTTTTCTATAAGAAACTCTAACTACAAAAGCCCATATATATTGCAAACCCATGATAAAACTATTCATTTTGTAAGGATGAAAAAGCTCAAGAAGGCCAACAATAAGGCCCAGTCGAGACAGTTCAGCCCATATGCCAAATCCCAACAACTAAAGCTTACATGGGTAACTAAAAAGGTTAGACCAGCCACAAGTCAAGTTTCAGTACAACTAAACTAACAGTTGGAACCCACTGCAATCACCTTTAGCTTGTCAAACCAGCATAACCAGACTGACAACTAGGACCCACTACAATCACCTTCAGCTTGTCAAATCAGGTCAGAGGGACACATGTCAAGTTGAGCTTAACCCCTTCCTTGGCAAGCTGATTTTCATGATTACTGACAAGACATAAAGCTATGAAGGCTGAAGCTAGCCATGCTCTCTCTCTTCTCCAACACAATCGGCCAAGAACAAGGGGCTACCATAACTAGACCATAGAAGCTTCTAGAATCACTTATGAACAACTCACTACCTTGCCAAAAATGTATATTTTCTGGTTCATAAACCAAGCACATAAACCCAAATGGGGAAACTTATGTGGCGTTTGGTACGGGGTAATGTTTTAAGATTCCTAGGAATGTTTAAAAATTCTCATGTTTGGTTGCAAATCACACTAGGGAATCAGATGCCAGGAGAATCTGGATTCTTCCTTTAACCCCCTTTCAGTAGGAATGTGGATTTCCTTTAAAACAGGTGGGTATCCAGATTTCTAAGTTTAAAGGAAATTGTATTTTTTATAAATTGACAATTTTAACCATTTTTCCTTATCATTTAAGCAATTGAGATAAAATATAAAACAAATCATCAATATATTTTCCTTTGCCTTTATCTCTTCCCGCCAAAACAACATTGTCTCTTCCCGCCAAAACAATATAAACAGGATAGACAATTCTGTTGATATATTCACATTTTCTTCTTTTAGACTATAGTTTTAATGAATTTGTCATAATTTATAGTTTATATTTTGTTTTTCATTATTTATTTAGAGGAAGATTATTATTATTATTTTTTTAAGACTTATATTAGATTTACAAATCCAAGGATAGAATGGGAAAAATAAATGATTCAGTTAAGATTCCTAGGAATAAACCAAACATTATAATCTCACATTCCTAGGAATCTTATTAGATTCTCAATTAAACCAAACATAGGAATAGTTACATTTCTAGGCATCCAAATTGTAAGGCATCACATTCCTAGGAATCTGGATGTCAGAAGTAATGTGAATTCCCCGTACCAAATGCCACCTTAGGAAAATGTGGTTTGGAGGGCACCAAGGAGATCTCCAATAGAGTTTCCAGCAGAGAGCTCCAAGATTGACACTTGGCTTGGGTCGACACAATCTGCCCTTGGAACTCTAACACTAGCAGCAGACAACCAAGATCATTAGCCTAAACACATGCTCTAATCTCGTTGGCTAAGGACAATCAGCATTTAATGCTAAATCAAAGCCTCTAACTGCTATTACCCAAAACATCAAGAACACCTTAAAGCTGAACATACCATTCTTGGCCAAATCTTAGAAATGATTTTTTGAAGATTGAGACAAATTTTGGCTGAGATTATTTGCTAAACAGCCCCTTAAACTCAACTATAAATAGAGCCCTCCACCAATACCTCAAGGTACACTAATAGAGAAGAACAACTCTCTCATAAACTTCTCTATTTTCCTCTCCCTCTAATTTTCTTAAGCTCTTAGTGAGGTTTTGAGCTTCTGAGTTCTTAGTTTCAAAATTAGAAACTAAGCTCTCTAGCCTTTAGCCCACAAATATCACTCACACTTCTACTCATAAGTTCCCATCCATCCCCCAGCAGAAAGTCCTAGCAGCTTTGCTAAATACTCTCTCTCTCTCTCTCTCTCTCTCTCTCTCTCTCTCACTTCTCATGCTACCAAAATGACTCTCACTACTCACTATATATGCTATCTTCATGAGCATACCCTGGCATAATAATGATCTTGTTGCGCTAGCTGGAATCTCTCTCTCTCCCTTCATCTCACACTAAGCTTTCTCCATTACTTATTATAATGGACCCCGTGATGTTTGTTTATTCCTCTACTATTGAAGGCTATAATGTAATTGTTACTATAAAGTTTTTCCCTCATGATGTTATATTGGAGGATTTTCTCTCAATGGAACCTATGGATGATGATTTTGGAGATGTAGACAGTCTCCTTAATTTATGAAATAATTAACGGCTAGAGGTTTATTCTGTTTTGTCTTATTTTACTGCTAGAATATTTTACTACTGAAATATCTTACTACTGGAATATTTTACTGCTAGGCTATTTCTTCATTGCAGTGGGCTTTTTTGTTTGTGCTGACGTGTTTGCTGTAGGAAATGTTTTGGGCCATCCCATAATCCTTGCCAATCCTAACCTAGGCTAAAGCATAAAAAAATGCGAATTTTTCAAAAGTTTCACCGATAGCCTTTGGGCAATGCTTCAATCCCATTGTCAAGTTTCGGTTTAGGCCCCTAACCCAACTACAACCTCATTTGTAGGAGGGAAAACTTTTTCACTCCCAACACATTTTAAGTCTTGAAAGGATTTTATTTGATGAAGATATTTTTTTTTTTATCTGACTTTTTTTTAGTTGCCTTACAATATTAAAGTCAGAATTAAATACGGGATGAGAGAGAAAAGAGAAAGTATTTTAGGGTTTATGTTAAAAAGAGAAAGAAGAAAAAAAAGTCTTAAAGTATTTTAGGATTTATTACGTGTGTCAAACAAAAAAGGAAAAATAAAACAAGCCAGAAAATAAAAAAATAAAGACAAACAGAATTAATAAGGAAAGGAAAAAAAAATGGCATTAAAGACAAGATAAAATAGAAAATGAAAAGAAATCTGGAATCTGCTCAAGTTGGCGTCTGCCATGAGAAAGATGTATACGCATCATTCTATAGGTGTACGCACCTGGGCTTCAAACACCTAGCAGACGGAGAGGAGAGAGAGAACATTGAGAAAAAAGAGAGTGATAATGAGGAAGGACAAGAAAAATGAAGGGAAAGAAAAATACACAGAGAGGGATAAAAATAGGGGGTTTGCACTTTGCAAGCAGGGCGGCGTGGCCAATGTTCAATTGTTAAAGTAGAAGAAAACCAAAGAAAATAGACTAATTTTATTTAGAATATTTGATAATAATTTTTGGGAGGTAATTTTTTGCCAATTAATCAAGTTGGAACATATTTTATTTCAGTTAATTCCTTTAACGTGACACATAAGCATCCGACAACCACATCAACAAATCCTATGGAGCCAAATAACAGTACAGATGACATTGAAACGTCAAACGTGTTTAAAAAGAAGAATCTTTTTAAGAATTCTTGGTGAGATGTTTGAATCTTGTGTATCAGTGTATGGGACTAAATTGACACCAAATATTTGTTGAGGACCACAAAGGAACTGACCGTAAATGTTAATGAACAAAAGTAGATTTAATCATAAATTATAAAGAGGTGCTATGTTAACAACATTTTCTCAATATTTTCACAACAAATCATAGATAATTAGTTGTTATTAGTTCTAATTTAAATCTACCACTGAAATTACTTTTTTACCTCACCAATAACAATCCGTAGAACCTGCTACATAAAATTTATAAACAAAAACCTGTGCATTGCTCAGGTAACAAGCTAGAAAAATTCAATAAAGAGGAAGAATTGTGCTTTAAATTAGCATCAACAGCATTCAAGATCCAGCCTGATCCAACCTCCCCAGAATCTAAACCCACAAACTGGAGTAAAATCTGTAATAAAAACTTTACAACAATTGTTAACAAATCTTGCAGGGGTGCAGATACGAGGTTATTTCTATATTCTATACCAAATTCCCATTCATCTCGCCGCCGCGGGGGGGTGGGGGTGGGGGGGTGTTGAGAACTAATAAGTTATTATGAGAAAAACTGATGGAAAAATTTACAGGCAATGGTGTATTAGGAAAAGAGTAATACAAATGGAGGAAGTAAAAAGTATACTGTAAAACTACAAGGACAAAACTTTAGGGTATCACCATGAGGCCTAATCTGCTCCTAATTTTCTATTTAAATACTTCTAACAAGGACTAATGACACTTACAGATTAACTTATACTAGACTTTAAAAGAATCAGGTTAGATATGGCTCCAAATGCATTAACTAATACTTCCAGCCTGATCAATCAAAGTGCCAACTTGGTCTCCGCATAATGCTCTTGAGATATTCCCAGGCTCAAGCAGATTAAAAACCACAACTACAGAGAAAGTATATAAACCTTTTAGACAAAAGAGAAGGATAAAATATGGCATTGAAAATTTAGAAGAATGAAATAAGACCAACCAGGAATTCCATTCTCTTCACAGTATGTTATCGCCATCAGGTCCATAGAGGTTATGGTGCTAGAAATAGCATCACGATAGGAAATGTGATCAAGTATCACATTGCTGTTACCAGAATGAAAGTCATAGACACCATTTACACTGGTACCTTTAAGAACTGCATCTGCATTAACTGAGACCCAAAAAAAAAAAATACACAACATCACAATGTCCTCCAAGACAATGTTCCTCAATATATATATATAAAGATGGTGAACCAGAAATGTAGAGGAAAATATTGGTATGTTGGAAAAGGGTAGGGTCATACGCTCAGAAGCTCTCAGAGCTGCAGCTGTATCAGTAGTGAAGAGTGGATTTCCAGTGCCAGCACCAACACCACCAAATATGACAACTCTTCCTTTCTCAAGATGCCGGATGGCCCGTTGCCTGCTATAGGGTTCAGCGATCTCTGGCATAGCAAATGCACTTTGCACACGTGTCTGAACGCCCAGCTTCTCTAGAGCTGATTGGAGCAGTATAGAGTTCATAACTGTTGCCATCATACTGCAACAGATCAAAAATGGCCAAATGGTCAGCATGAAAGCAACAACTGAAGTTTAAGATTAGAACATAAATTACTTAATTCGTATACAGTGGAGTTTGAGAAAATTATATAGAAATAAAGAAGCAAATCAAGGAAATAGACCATCAGGAATTATAAAATTTGACATAACAAACATGTCTGTACTATGAGAGTACAATCAAGTTTTCCTTTTCAAACCTGTTTACATAGCAGCACCAAGGGCTGAGAACTGCCAAAATATCTATTTAGTACAAGAAAACCTAGTAACTTCACTACACCTAAATTTGCATCAAAGATCCTGACAAACTAGTAAAACAGCAAAAATCTGTAACAAAGGAAAAGAAACAGTATGGAAACCATGCTGACTTCTGAATCACTATGTTTCTCAGTCTCATTCTAGTTCTGCACACAGCATCAATAAAATGCAGCAAATAGAAGTGGCCGAATACATTGTAATTTAAAAGTAACAATGATACCATAGGGATAACGCCAATGTACTTCAATTTGGGCAATGAAATAAAACCAACAACATAATGACGACTGACGAGGACAGTAAAGATAAAACTTCAATTATTTTTTTCAGAAAATAAATCATTAACAAAAGAGTATGCCCAAGTACATGGGACACGTACAAGAACTGCTCTTACAAATTACAATCTAGAATTGAAAGGGTCAATCAATTCTTAAATAGAAGTGGAATATACACTGGCCAGAATAGTCATCCAATCATACAAAGATCTCAAAAACAATGATTAACTGAATTCCAAAGGAACTCAGCACCATCATATATAGAGCTTAAATCATATATATTAATGTACTGAAAATTATAATCAAGCCTCTGTTACTTTGTTCCTAATGCATAGGAATTAGTCTATAAAACCAGTTTTTGTGTTGAATCCAATAGAGCCCAAAAAAAGAAGAGAAGAGTATAGGAATAAAAATAAAAAGAGGAGAGTTGCTATTAGAGACTAGAGGGGAAAAAAAACCGACAGATGGGAGCTACGAGGGTAAGAAAAGAACAGAGAGAGTTGCTCTGCGTAAGAAAGGAGTAGAAAAAAAGAAGAAAGACAAAAACAAAAAAGAAAAGAGAGAAAAGAGGTCCGAAGAATGAGTAGTAATTGTAAAAAAGAGAGCTTTTTAAATTAAAATTACACGTAGGAAATATGAATAAAATAATGTTATAAAATTAAAAAGTTGAAATAAAACCTCAACAGGGTACTGTTGGGCAACTATGGTAGTGGCTGGAAGGTCATGTACTTATATATTATTTTATTATTTTATTTGTGGGTCTAAAAAATTGAAGTCTGATGTGCTTTTTATTAAATATTAGTGGTTGCCAACTCAAACCCCACTAATCTATATATCTATATATATTACTAAAAACTGAAGCGTGACATTTATTGCTGCTGAGTTTCTGTTACGTCACCTCATCATTACATCATTCGTCACATAATTATTATTTATTATTTATTATTTATTTCTATTTTTTTTTACAAAAAATATATATAAAAATATATTATTGACTTTATATATTCATCTTTGTCGATTTTAACATCTATATATATATATTTTTTTTTATTTCCAATTTTCCTATAACTTTTTTTACATTCATTTATTTTTTAAATATTTACACTTTTTTCTTCCCTTACCTTTTCATCTCCCCCACTACCCTCTACTTTAATATTGTTATTAATCTTTCCCTTCATCTTCTTTTATTTGTCTCTTACTATAAATTTGTCACTCTTTTCCATTTTTTGCATAGTTTTCTCTTACAAAAAGGTTCTCTCTCTCTCTCTCTCTCTCTCTCTCTCTCAATGTTTTGGTGGATTTTTATTTTTTACTGCATCTCCACTTTAGGTTGATAAATTTTTGTGTATTTAAGAACTCTAATTTAGGTTGATACAATTTAATTTTGTGTTTTACTTAAAATTTTAATATGCTGGAGAGATCTTGCAACCTCATTGTTCATATCTTGCCTCAGAGCCAACTAGATAATGCATGTATAGTTGAAAGGAGATTAAACTCACTTTTGTTTGTCCTTAAAATTGTATGAGTTCTGTTGATCTTCTCTAGAGAATTATTTGTTTGAGAATTGCCTTGAAGTGCCTATTAATTTTGAAATTCCTCTATAAGCTTTATTACAGATAATTTGATTAAGGATCTGTCTTTTTCTCTTCAATTTCCATGTGGGTATTGTCACAGGTAAATGCTACAGCAGAGGTTATTTATGACCTTGTGGACCCAACTGCCAATTTGATTTTTGGAGCAGTGATAGATCCTTCACTTAGTGGTCAAGTAAGTTATTGTTTATCCTAACATAAGCAGGGTAAACTTCTATTCGCCTGGACATATCCGCAACAGTCTACACCCGTCATCTGAATGTGCCATTAATATTAGATGCAATATTTAAGGGAAAAAAAAGACTATCATGTTTAGGTAATTTAGCATATGGTGGTATTGGTATTGCTTTGCAATGTCATTTTGTAAATCAAATCAAATGCTTTATTTTGTTTCTTTTTATTATCATCCTCTTAGTATAAATTTGTCATTCACTCTTCTATTCTTTACATAATTTTTCTCACAAAAAAATGGTTATTTCCCACTCTTTCTCCCTCAATTTTTTGGTGGATTTTTATTTTTATTTTTCTTGCATCTCTATTTTAGCTTGATAAAGTTTTGTATTCTTTAGAACTCTATTTTGGTTGATGGGATTTAGTTTTGTGTTTTAAGTTTTTTTTTTTTTTTTAATGACTTTGATTGTTAAATATTATCATATTGCATTATAAATAATTAAAATAGTATATAAGAATGTACTATTATTATATTACATAGAATTATTTGGATAAGTTAGTGTTTATTGTTATGTATTTTTTTTTCTCATATCATTTTATTTAACATTTAAATTCAGCCACATCCCCCATATATATCATTAAATTATTTATATTTCCACTCCTTTTTTATTTTAAAATTTTTAAAATATAATTTTTGCCTAAATTAAATAAATAAAATTGTCCACATTAAGTGGAGTAATGCTAGGGAAACACTCATTCTCACACCCAATGCATCAAAGGAAGAATGAAATACAAAACAAATCAAGTTAGAAACACTAAATAAAAAAAAAAAAAAAAACTAATAATGCATATTTAATGTCATAGAATCATCATCAAATTTTGGAAAACGATAGGTTGCCAATGGAGAGAGAGAGAGAGAGAGAGAGAGAGTATAGAAAAAAAACCAATATAGAAGTAATAAAGAGTAGATAAAGATATATAAAAAAAAAAAAACCAAATGTCAATTAGTAATCGTTGATTGGAAAACAAAGAGGTTGTAAGGAGAAGTAAAAAATAAAATAGAGATTACCATGTAGAGAACATTAAAAACTTTACAGTGTAGTAACATAAACCATTAAATTCACTTAAAAAATTAAATCAACAATCAACAATTAAATACAATCATAGCACTAAATTTTAATTTAAAACTAATCAAACTCTAATTTTGGAAACCATATTAATCATAACTAAAATATATATATATATATATATATTATATCATACACTATTACTTTTGAAAATCTAATGAACAATGCTACCTCTCATTTATCGTTTTTGTTATGCTAATCATCAGTTAGTAAATATATGATAATGGTAAGAAGCGTTACAAATGAGATCACTAAAAAAAAAAAAAAAAAAAATTTAATTAGCCACTATCATGGAGTAGTAGTCTATAACTTTATGCATCCAAAAAAGTGGAATATATAGAGTTTTCTTAAAGGTTTGTGTAAAGATTCACTATATGTGTGTGTGTGTGTATAAAGGTAAAAAAAGGTATATTTAAGGTTTTTATTAACTTAAAAACTAATGAAAAACCAATGGTTAATAACTAGAATTATAGTATTAATAAAAAATTTATTGAGACGATCCTAAAAAAATTCGCATGCTCAATGCGCGGGTATGCGACTAGTGTTACTAAAAGACAGAATTGAGTTATAAATTAAAAAAAAAGCCAGTCATCTTTTTAACGAAACCAAGTCCTCTACACTAGAAAGAAAACAAAACGACAGTTTGAAAACAAAGGTGACGGAGGCTCTCGCCTAACGCCTGGAAAAACTGTTCAAGGCGAGCGACTAGTTAACAGAGGCGCTCGCCTTAGTGACCTTGAGGCGCTTTTACGCCACCTTGCCTCAACTGTAGGCACTCGCCTGAAACGCCTTTGACTACATTGACTACAGCTATGCATCGGTTTTTAGCTTTTATTTCCGAGCGAAGCCTTATTGATTTGCCTTTGGTTTGGGGGAAATTCACTTGGTCTAACTCTAGAGAGGTTGTTTCAAGATCTAGATTGGACAGGTTTCTATTGTCAGCAAATTGGGAGGAGAAATTTCCATCTGTTTGTCAACGCCGACTATCTAGGCTGCTATCGAATCATTTTCCTATCTTTCTTGAGGGTGGGAATTTACATGGAGGCAAAAAACCTTTTAGGTTTGAAAACATGTGGTTAAAGGATGAGGGCTTTTTGGAAAGGGTGAGCTCATGGTGGGAGTCCTATCATTTCCAAGGAACTCCTAGTTTTTCTTTGGCTAACAAATTGAAGATGTTGAAATTGGATTTGAAGAGATGGAATGTGGAGGAGTCTGATAATATAGGTCTTAGGGTGCAGAATTTGTGGAAGGATTTTAATGTGTTGGAAGTTATCGAGGATGATCGTGTTCTCATAGTGGAGGAAAGGAGGAAAAGGAACAAATTCGTGGAGAGTTAGAAAAAACAACTTTGTTGGAAGAAATCTGTTGGAGGCAGAAATCTAAGGCTCTTTTTCTTAAAGAGGGAGATAGGAATACAAATTTTTTTTCATCGCATTGCAAATTCTCATAGAAGATGCAATGCTATCGATAGGCTTATGGTGGATGGAGAGTTATCTAAGGATCAGGGGATCATTGAAGGGTGCATTACTCATTTCTATAGGCTGTTATACTCAGAGAATGAGGTTCACAGACCTCTTTTGGATGAGGTTATTTTTTTCTAGAATTTCTGAGGAAGATGCCACTTGGTTGGACAGGCCTTTTGATGAGGAGGAAGAATTTGGAGTGGTCTATGATTTCAATGGTGATAAAACGCCAGGTCAGGATGGTTTTACAATGGCATTTTTTCAGTCATGTTGGAGCATGGTGAAAACAGATATTATGAATGTGTTTCATATTTTTCATGCCCACGCTGTCTTTGAAAAGAGCCTTAATGCTACTTTTCTTGCTCTCATTCCTAAGAAATTTGATGCTGTGGATGTTAAAGACTTTCGGCCTTTTAGTTTGGTAGGAGGGGTGTACAAGATTATCGCCAAGGTGTTAGCCAATCGAATGCGAAAGGTGGTTCACAGTATTATTTCAGAATCTCAGAATGCCTTTTTGAAAGGCCGACAAATTTTAGATTCTGTCCTTATTGCTTCTGAGTGTTTAGATAGTCGATTGAAGGTAGGGGTTCCAGGGGTGTTGTGCAAACTGGATATCGAGAAAGTGTACGACCATGTGAATTGCGAGTTTCTCATGTTTTTGTTACAGTAGTATGGTTTTTCTGAAAAGTGGAGAAGGTGGATCAGGTGTTGTATATCAACTGTTAAATCTTCCATTTTGATCAATGGTTGCCCATCTGACTTTTTTGGGAGTTCTAGAGGACTTCAGCAAGGTGGTCTTTTATCCCCAAATCTCTTTGATATTTTAATGGAAGCCTTGAGCCATATGTTGGTTGTAGCTACTACAGCAGGTCAGTTTTCGGGCTTCACAGTTAGGAATGCAATTGGTTCCTTGATGACGGTGTCTCATTTATTGTTCGCGGATGATACTCTTGTTTTTTGTGATGCTGACAGCACTCATATAACAGCTCTGCGTGGGATTCTTTCTAGATTCGAGGAGATGTTAGGGCTAAAAATTAATTTAGGAAAGTCTGAATTGGTTCTAGTTAGGGATGTGCCTAATCTACATGAGTTAGTGGAGATTTTGGGTTGTAGGGAGTCTGCTCTTTCGCTAAAATATTTAGGTCTTCTGTTGGGTGCTACTTTTAAAGATAAGTCGATTTGGAATCCTATTTTGGAGAAGATGGAGCGAAGGCTAGCTGGTTGGAAGAGATTGTATTTATCTAAGAGGGGTAAGGTTACCCTTATTAAGAGTACTCTCTCTAGCTTACCTACGTATTTCCTTTCTCTTCTTCCGATTCCAGTTAAGGTGGCTAAGAGGATGGAGAAATTACAAAAAGATTTTCTTTGGACTGGTATTGGAGACGATCATAAAATTCATCTAGTAAATTGGTCTAAGGTTTGTAAGCCAGTGAAGAATGAAGTGTTAGGCATTCGGTGTTTGAGAAGGTTTAATTCTGCCTTATTAGCCAAATGGTTGTGGCGTTATGGTTTGGAGAACGATGCCCTTTGGAGAAGGGTCATTGGGGCGAAGTATGGGAATGAGTGGGGTGGTTGGTGTACAAAATCTGTGTCTAGGGCATTTGGTGTTTGTTTGTGGAAGTTCATTAGAAGTGGCTGGTTGAAGTTTTCCAAGTTCCTTCGATATGATGTGGGTGATGGTACTAGTGTGAAGTTTTGGGATGATGCGTGGTTTAGGGATCGTCCTCTTAAGGAGGCGTTTCCAGATTTATATAATATTAGGAGGACAAGGGATGCTTCGATCTCTGAGGTTATGTGCTATGCTAATGGGAGAATTTCTTAGGATATTCAGTTTTGATGTTTAGTGAACGATCAAGAGTCACAATCTTTGGATTCGTTTATGATTTTGATCTATTCCACTAAGGTGCGGGGTGTTGGTTCTGACAAACTTTGTTGGAAGCCAGCCAGCAGTTGAGGTTTCAAGGTGAGTGGGTATTATCATTCCCTATCCCCTTCTTCTGTCTGAGGCTTGTGGATGTTTATGGTCATATTTGGCTGGTTTGCGTGCTTCAGAGGGAAGCTCTCATGTGCATTACAACTTCTTTTATGATCCGGTAAAACATGCTGATGCACTATTACCACCAGCAGCTGCCTTAGCCCCAACTCTCTGGCCCCAATTTCATCTCCGTTGGGCTTGTCCTTCAGAAGCTCAAGCTGGGGAGCTTGAAGCTCAATTTAAGAAAATGGCTGTAAAATTCTCTGAACTGCAGAAGGTAACAATAGTACTTCTGTCTCTGGCTGCTAAAAATTTCCCCAATGAGCTATTCCTTCCCCCCTTCCCCCCTCCTTTGTGTATTGGTGGCTTTCCCCTATTGATCATGAGCAATTTTGAGCATCAGCTTTACCTTCAAGAGTCTTTGTTAAAGATAGCAACAGTAGTAGTCAGGTTAGGTGTGGGTGTTTCGGGTCAGGACAAAGTATGTTTTACTCTAAGATGGGGCTATAGATGAATTGGAGTTGTCTGATAATATTCTTGTTCACCTATCATGTTTGCAGAAGCCAATCATGTATAATTGGCATGTTTTTCTTTTCTGCTTTCAAATGTTCCCTACCTCAACCCCACCCCCTCCCCCTCCCCACACGAAAAAAGAAAAAAAAAAGGATGTGGTTTTTCTACTTTTTTTAATGTTCATATTGAACTGTAATTGATGTGTTAACAGGCGAAAGAGGTGGCAGAAAGGAAAGCTAAAGAGATTACAACTGCTATGGAATCATTAAGTGCAGAGTTACGAAATGAGAAGCAGCTCAGCAGCTTGGCTATGAACCAGGCGAAGAGAGCCATCAAGGAAAATGAGGCCATAAAGAGAGCAGTACAGTCTCTGGGGTACAATGTTCACTTCTCAACCACTGGTGATTGTACTGTTGGCATTGAAAGCAACCCAACAGAAATTCCACAGAAATTCATTAATTCTTCTTCAAAAAGAGATGGTACTTTGCAGAATGATGAGAAATCAGATCTCTCTGTTTCTATTACGGTAATGGCTGACAATGATATTCCCCACAATCCAATTGATCGAGTATGTGAAACTTTATGTCCATTACGCACTCGAGATGGAGTCTGCAGGTGGCTAGATGCTGGTTGTGCGCAGCTTAGTAGCCAATTTGTTGGACTAAAGGCAAATTTTGATGCATTTGACCAGCTTTCTATTTACGATAGTTATTTTCAACCAGAAAAATAATTATGGATTTGGAGCCAAGCATGCAATCCAGCCAGCACCAAAATTTTGTTGCAGTGCTTCTCCTCTGGGGAAGGATTCGAGTAGATTTATATTTAAAGCTTTATCAGAACAGATACAAGATTCTTTCTAAGCTCACCATCAAAGGCAATGGATGTACCAAAATGGACCCTCACATTTTGGATGGGTCCCAGGACCGTTTGTACAGAGTGACTACAGACTATAGAGTTTAGCTGAGGACCGGCTTCATATAGACAATGTAGAAACCCAAAAGGCAAGCTTGAAATTATACATGCTAGAGCTAATGCATATTAGAGTGGTCCAAATCTTTGTAGGTTTTGTCAAGGTATTGTCTGGTTAGTTTAGTTTTAGTGTCATTCATTTCTTGAATAAGATTAGTTTTTGTACAGTTTTCTAGTTATTTACTGTAACATTTTTTTATTTTATGGGTAATTTATATGCCAGAAGTGTAATCTAATAAATTTTGTTACTAGTGGAAGAATTTCCCTTTCATGAATCCATATCTTGTCATTCTGTGTGCTTTTTGGTGACACTCCTGTACTATAGTTACAACATTAGGTGTGGGGAATTTGAACCCTAATTCTCTCATACTAAAAGAGAGAATGTTATGCTATTAAGTTACAAGACTCTTAGTGGTTTTCTAGAACAATCTAACCATAGCAAGACCATTTTTGGCATGAACTGTAGTGTGCAAATGAGACGGATTTAAGTCTTTATTCCCCGAACTCTTTCAGGTTGGTGCTGATATGAATTGGCTCGTATCCTTATGGAGTTGGCAGCTTCTGAGAGCAACTTTTCTTCAAGGGCTTCCAGGTCGAAGTGATTCAAAGCCATGCTCCTCACGGACTTGTGGATGTGAGAAACGTTATAATAGTATCCTCTTGTTTATAGAGCTTGGCAAATGTGTCCAAATAAAATGATTCAAACAATTTACCATGTTTTTAAAATATGAATGCTTCATATATTGTTTGCCTTGCTTCTAAGATGTTTCTTCTTGCATACAGCGCCTTATAACACTCAGCTTAGCCTTTATAGGGAAAAATATTTTTGACCTTTGGTACTAGGAATAGTAAAGGGTGGTTGTGCATTATTCTCGATCTTTGTTTTGCTAGAAAACCGAGGTTAAACACTTGCAAGCCTCAAAAGCCGTGTCTTGATGGACCTCTCTCATGTGATATGAGTAATCTTTTCACAAATGCTTGAATTCGGCCCCAAATGGGTACGACCTGACTTAAGCAGACCATATCATACTACTTTGTTTAAGGAGTTAGTTTATCGATTTAATTCATATCACACTATTTTTCTTAAGGATTTATTTGATTTACACCCAATAAATTTGGTGAATTGTTATTTTAGTCCATTAAATTTAAATATTACCATTTTAGTCTGTTAATAACTTAAACAATCTTACCATTTTGGGTTTGTCTAATTTTTAATACTTTTTTTTAAATTGAAATATTCTTTTGTTTCAATAAGAAATTAGTACATTACCACTAAGTAAAAAGTAGAAATTAAAATCTAATCTCTCGTCATTCTATTTTTAAGGGTCCGTTTGGATACAACTTATTTTTATTGAAACTGAAAACTAAAAGCTGAAAACTGAAAACACTGTAGCAAAATAATTTTTAAATGTGTGAATAGTACCGTGAGACTCATTTTTAATATTTTTTAGTGTGTAAACAATGTTGTGAATAGTGATAAATAGTGCATGAACAGTGATTCTTGTCTCCTAAAAAAGCTGAAACGCGTGAGAAAAAAAAAAAGAAGAGAAAAACGCAAACGCAATAATTCTTATCCAAACCACACCTAAGGTGCGGTTTGGTTTGGACTAAAAATGGCGTTTGCGTTTTGTCTGCGTTTTCCTTTTTTTTTTTTTTTTTTTTCCTTCAGCCACAATTGTTGACCAAGTCAGCAGTGAACAGTGTATCCGTGCACTATTTATGGACCCACAAATTCCACTTTTCAGCAACTTTTTCATTAAAAATAGGTCACACGATATTATTCACACATTTAAAAATTATTTTGCTACAGTATTTTCAGTTTCAGTTTTCAGTTTCAGCAAAAATAAACTCAATCCAAACAAATCCTAAGTGTAACGCGCTTCCCAAACGTACGTTTTGTGTTTATGATGTTTTTATTTTTTTTTTAGCTGAAAAATTTGACTTTTTTCTTGAACAATGTGCACTATTTATGAATCTACAAATTTCATCTTTTAATAATTTTTTTATTAAAAATATATTCTACGATACTATTTACATATTTAAAAATTATTTAATTATAATTTTTTTAGTATTTAATTATATTAAAAAAAGGTTAAGTCACAACTTTCAAATTTACCGTGTTTGTTTCTCTTTATGATGACCTGGGAATCTGGGACGGTGTGTCCGTTTTTGAAAGAAAAAGCTCAGCCACAACTTTAAAGTGTTGTACAGCACTCTAGCCTTGAGGAGAGTGGGTCCTATTCGGCATTTATTGATGTGGTGCGTGTACCAATGAAACACAAGTGTGAAGTTGTGCCCTATAATTGAGATTTTAATATAGATTAATTATTGTTGCATATAATTAGTTACACACCGTCTTGAATATATTTTGTGAAGTTGTATTTTAAAAATATAATTTTAATTATAATTGTAAAATTATAAAATTGTATTTTCAAAATATAATTTTATAATTTATGCTTAGCAATATATATAAAATATAAATAAAAATATTTTTAATAATTTTTTAATTATCGAGTCCTGTCGCACCTGTATCCACTCTTTTTAAAAATTATCGAGTCTCACACCTGCACCTACATCCACACCCGAGTCTCAAAACGTACCTGTACTTTATAGCCTACATACTACAATAATGTACCTACCTTTTAACAATGTATATTATATGATTATTGTAATAACCATATATTTTTACATAACTTTTCATTGTTTGATTTGGGTGAATTTTGGGTTTAGTTGACTAGAATGTGGTATTTATTTAGCGTTTATGTGAATGCTCTTACTGTTGCTTTGAAATGAAGTTATATATTAGTGTGGGTGAAGGAAATGAGAGTCATACAAAAATTAGTTGTCAAAGTGCCTAGCAACTCACTAATGGGCTGGCCAACTTGAAAGCCAGTTGCCAACCACCCTGCCATAACTAAAATTCAAATCTCCCATATGTTGCTCACGTGCCATCTGGCAGCTTGGTATAGTCACCAACCAATCACCAGAACTGCTGTCTTGAGCAAAACTTTATCATCTTGCGACTAAACCAAGTACAATAAATCCTCACATAAATACAGATATATACTTGAAAGAATTACAAGTAAAAAATTGACACGAATAAAGCCAAACATGAAAAATAACAACTTAACATGCTCTTACTATTGAAATGGCATCAGCCCTTGCAATTGAAATATATTCATTGAAAATTGTAAGTCAAAAGATCATGAAAGATGCCATTCTCTCAAAAAAATTATCATTAACTGTGCGAATAAATCTTTATTGAGCCTGCTTCTTTAGCTCATGATGTAATCCTAAGACTTCAACATTAAAAGTCTGTAATCATCTTAGTATCTCACATGAATTAAGTGTAAGCTTAATCATGTATTTATAAACTCTTGGACACCCTTCCCTTGCAAGCCGATTTTCAAAGGTGAGTCCTATTCATATATTCCTAACAAAGTCTTCAAAATTTTCAACCCAAAAAAAAAAAAAAAAAAAAAAAAAAACCTCTTTATATATCTTTTGCTATTTTTGACCACTAAATTTGAATCACATTATTTTAGTAGGTAAACCTTAACTACTTTGTCACTTTTTGTCATTATTAGCGTTGGTTGCACGCACAAGGCACGTACTGCCCCAGTAGTGAGAAAATTAATATAAATTTTGTATGTGAAATCATGAATTTTGGCTCATCTAATTTGATTATATTAAAAAAGAAGTTTAAGAATACAACAAAATATTACAATATTTTCACAATATCTTCATTTTTAGAATCCGAATAGATATTTTTTTATTTTATTTGAGAGAAATGCTACATTCATAACATTTTTAGAACAAATTCTAAATGACAAGTTATTATTGGTTTTAAACTGATAACATTGTTATTGTTATCCTCAAAACATTTATTTTCAGTTGTGGTTGGTCAGTCTCATATTTTATTATTTTATTTTGACTTGTAAGAAATTGATACTC
This sequence comes from Quercus lobata, assembly GCF_001633185.2. Taxonomy (NCBI): domain Eukaryota; kingdom Viridiplantae; phylum Streptophyta; class Magnoliopsida; order Fagales; family Fagaceae; genus Quercus; species Quercus lobata. The sequence continues at coordinate 40,647,228 of NC_044907.1, read as the reverse complement.
CAATATTTGTAAAAATATTGTGATATTTGTTGTGTTGGTCTAACAATATATATATCAGCTTACATAAATATTTAAAAGGAAAAAAAACCACAAACCGGTTACTGGGGAAAAAAAAAACTTTAGGCACAGTAGGAATTAATGTTAAAATGTTGTGGACTTAGCATTTTTTTTTATTTGATCTATAAGAAACTGAGATCTCAACAATTGTGAAAATATTGTAATAATAATAAGTGTTGTAATATTTTCTCAAAACGTTTATTTCAATTGTGGTTAGTCATAGTTTCATATTTTATTATTTTATTTCGACTTGTAAGAAATTGACACATCAATAATTGTGAAAATATTGTGAAATTTTTTGTGTCAGTATAACAATATATATACCAGCTTACATAAATATTTCAAAAAAAAAAAAAAAACACAGACCAATTATTGGAGTAAAAAAAAAAACTTTAGGCATGGTAGCTACAGTGCTAGTTGAATGAACCAAAAGCACTGTAGCTCCAGTGCTATCAATCAATAATAGCTTACCTATGATTTATTATGAAATTAATGTTAAAATGTTGTGGATTTAGCATTTTTTTATTTGATATATAAGAAATTGAGATTTCAACAATTGTGAAAATATTGTGATAACAATAAGTGTTGTAAATTTTTTTTAAAATATTTATTTTGAGTTGTGGTTGGCTACAGCCTCATATGTTATTATTTTATTTCGACTTGTAAGAAATTGACACGTCAATAATTGTGAAATTTGTTGTGTCAATATAACAATATAAATGTCAACTTACATCAATATTTAAAAGAAAAAAAAACACAAACCGATTACTAAAAAAAAATGACTAACTAAACCAAAGCATTGTTGTAGCTACAATGCTGCATAGTGCAAAAGCACTAGATGTACAGTGCCAAGACATTGTGCACACATTCATGCTTTTATTATAAATATTTATTTTTAGTTGTGGTTGGTCATAGTCTCATATTTTATTATTTTATTTTGATTTGTAAGAAATTGACACGTCAATAATTGTGAAAATATTGTAAAATTTGTTGTGTCAGTATAACAATATATCTACCAGCTTACATAAATATTTAAAAGAAAAAAAAAAAAACACAAACAGATTACTAAAAAAAAAAAATTAGGCACTCTAGCTACCGTGCCATTTGGTACTGTAGCTATATTGAAAAATACTGTACTAACAAGTGTCACAACATTTTTACAAAATATTTATTTTCGGTTGTGATTGGTCACAGTTTCATATTTTATTATTTTATTTTGACTTATAAGAAATTGACACCTCAATAATTGTAAAAATATGGTGAAATTTGTTGTGTCAGTATAACAATATATATATATATATATATATATAAATACATATGGAAGACTAAAAAAAATGCAACTACTGTAGCTACAGTGCCGCTTGGCACTGTAGCTACTGCGCAAAACTTAAACAAAAGGGTAAAAAAAAAAAAAAGAGGACTCACGAAACTACTGTTGCAGCTACAGTGCTATACAGTGAAATACGTTGGGTGCACAGTATCAAAGCACTGTAGTGGACGTTGGTGCTTTTTATATATAAGAAAAATATTTATTTTGAGTTGTGGTTGGCTACAGCCTCATATGTTATTATTTTATTTCGACTTGTAAGAAATTGACACGTTAATAATTGTGAAATTTGTTGTGTCAATATAACAATATAAATGTCAACTTACATCAATATTTAAAAGAAAAAAAAAAAACACAAACCGATTACTAAAAAAAAATGACTAACTAAACCAAAGCATTGTTGTAGCTACAATGCTGCACAGTGCAAAAGCACTAGATGTACAGTGCCAAGACATTGTGCACACATTCATGCTTTTATTATAAACATTTATTTTTAGTTGTGGTTGGTCACAGTCTCATATTTTATTATTTTATTTTGATTTGTAAGAAATTGACACATCAATAATTGTGAAAATATTGTAAAATTTGTTGTGTCAGTATAACAATATATCTACCAGCTTACATAAATATTTAAAAGAAAAAAAAAACACAAACAGATTACTAAAAAAAAAAAAATAGGCGCTCTAGCTACCGTGCCATTTGGTACTGTAGCTATATTGAAAAATACTGTACTAACAAGTGTTACAACATTTTCACAAAATGTTTATTTTCGGTTGTGATTGATCACAGTTTCATATTTTATTATTTTATTTTGACTTATAAGAAATTGACACCTCAATAATTGTAAAAATATTGTGAAATTTGTTGTGTCAGTATAACAATATATATATATATATAAATACATATGGAAGACTAAAAAAAAATGCAACTACTGTAGCTACAGTGCCGCTTGGCACTGTAGCTACTGCGCAAAACTTAAACAAAAGGGTAATAAAAAAAAAAAAAGAGGACTCACGAAACTACTGTTGCAGCTACAGTGCTATACAGTGAAATACGTTAGGTGCACAGTATCAAAGCACTGTAGTGGACATTGGTGCTTTTTATATATAAGATATCTGTTGCTATTTGAAATATAGCTTTAAACCTCCTTAGAGCATCCACATCCGGATCTCATATCCCATCTTATTTTACTATCCTAAAAAGCTACTTTATCATTTATACCATACCATTTTTCAATACATCCAACATCCCAACTTTTATTTTCCTATTCTATTCATTAAAATAATATTTTTACATAATAAAATAATATATCCTAAAACCCAAATAAAAACAAAAACCCAATCCCCAAATAACCTCTGCAACCACCACCACCACGAAGAACATACCAAACTGTTGTTTTCTTGAAACCCCAGAAACACCAGCCACAAACTCATGGCCACCGAAACCCAGAAACCCATAGATTAACAAAATTAAAATCAAAATCAAACCCATAGATTAACCCAGAACTCCAAACCCGCCGATCCACCACGATCCTCAGCCCCAGAGCCACCACGACCCGCCACGATCCACACCGATTCAAAAAAATCGGACTCCATTTCCAAATCAATCAAGCCAACACACACACACACACAAATGATTCACAGAAATTGGGTTCATTCCCTCAAATCTAAATCAATCAACTTTCACATTAATTCACACAAATTTTCGTTTATATCAAGAATTTCCCCCAACACCCAAACCAAAACAGAAACAAAAAAACCCACAATATTTTTGTCTCACACACCAAACAGTCAAAAGCAAACCTTGCAACCCACGGTCAAAAAACAGTCAACACCACCACCACCACCCTCTCCGCCCATCAACACCACCAAAAAAAAAAAAAACCAGCAGCCCACTGTCAAAAACCAGACCCACCACCGCCGAAGCTCGAAGGAAGCGGATTTGCCGCTGGGAAGCTTGAAGGAAGTTGATTTTGTTGACCCACGCGAAGAAGGAAAAATGAAAGAGAGAGAGAGTTGCCGGAGAAGGAAAATAGCAGAGACCCACCCACAGTCAAAAGCAAACCTTGCAACCCACGGTCAAAAAACAGTCAACACCACCACCACCACCCTCTCCGCCCATCAACACCACCAAAAAAAAAAAAAAAACCCAACAACCCACTGTCAAAAACCAGACCCACCACCGCCGAAGCTTGAAGGAAGCGGATTCACAGCTGGGAAGCTTAAAGGATAGCGGACACCCACCCACCACCGATCTAGAAACCCACTGCCGATCTAGAGACCCACCACCGATCTAGAAAACCAACGCCGATCTAGAGAGTTGCCGGAGAGAGTGAAGATATTGAGAAGAATCAGAGAGCAGAAAGAAAGAGAGAGAAAGCAGAGAGAGAAAAGAAAGAGAAAAAATGAGAGAGGAGAGAGAAATTGCCGGGTTAAAATGAGAGAGGAGAGAGAATTGAGAGGATTAAAAAAATATTTTTTTATGCAATTCAGCTACAGTACCATCTTACATTTGAGATGGTACTGTAGCTATATCTCAAAATAAATTTGGCCTTATAGCATTTGGCCTTCCCATTGTTGAGCAGTTTTGGGGCTTAAATGCCAAATGTTACTAACATTTGGCATATACATGCCCCACTGCTGATGCTCTTAAACACTGCCATTTCACATTTGTAACGTTAAAAAATAAATACAACTTAAAATGGAATCGTTTTAAGAAAATTAATGGATTAAAATAGCAATACACGGGAAGACTTCTTTTCAAACAGCTTAATGCTATTTTTCAGCCAAGCAACATTAAACGAAAAGACTAAAATTAAATTATAAGATTATCTCCAGTACTTTTTTAAATGGTTTTTCCTGAGAAACTAAAGAGGGTTGGAGTGGGCTAAGGCCCTCTTAACTATTTGAATTTTCCATTAGAACTTAGAAGTACTTAGAATTGGCAAAAAAAAAAAAAAAAAAATTAACTAAATTTTTTTTCAATGGCCCCCCTCAACTTTCAGAAATTTTCCCTCTTAAAATTAAAAATCCCTCAAATTTTTTAATTAATCAAATAAAAATAAACCAATTTAAAAATAAAGAAACTAATTTTGGTATTAATTTTTTTTTTTCAAAAAAAACCAAAATCTGGCTCATTATTGAGGCCGTTTGGAGAGAAGAAATAAAAAAATCCCATTTCTCCTTTAAAATCTTTTTCCAAATTACCAAAAAAAAAAAAAAAAAAAACAAATCTGTCTACTATCTTACAATTATTGTGTGTGTGCCCCCTATCGCAGTGCCAGTTATCCTGCTGTGAGTCCGCCTCTCTAGGCTGTGCTCGAGTCTAAGATATGAAGCACGGGTGCGTTTCGAGACTCGAGTGCGGGTGCGGGACTTAACAATTTTTGAAAAATGTGGGTGCGGGTGCAGCAAGACTCGGCAATTAATAAATTATTAAAAATATTTTTATTTATATTTTATATATATTACTAAGCATAAATTATAAAATTATATTTTAAAATTACAATTTTATGATTTTACAATTATAATTGAAATTATATTTTTAAAATACAACTTCACAAAATATATGCAAGACTATGTGTAACTAATTATGTACAAAATAATTAATCTATATTAAAATCTCAATTATAGGGCACAACTTCACACTTGTGTTTCATTGGTACACTAAACTAAATAAAGCCATAGTGCTTCTACAGTTCTTTCCCACACACCACATCAATGAATGCCGAGTAGGACCCACTCTCCTCAAAAAGTCGTTCCCACTCTCCTCAAAATGCACACCTCCACTCCACATCAGTGACATCACTCTCCTCTCCTCTTTTCCAAAAAAAAAAAAAAAAATCTTCACTCTTTTTTCTATTACATTAGAAGAGATATGGTACCGTCAACTGTCTTCCATCGGTGGTGGCGGCGAGACTAAGAATTTATCCATCCTCGTCCTCAACTGTCTGAGTGTGTGATTGAGTGGCTGAATGTCTCACAGGGGAGACGGATAGCAGAGACAAAGAGGGAGGCAGAGAGCACAGAGATGAGTGAGAGAGAGCTGAAGTTTGAAGTGAAGATTGAAGAACGAAGCATTTGAAGTGAGGGAGGCTGAGTGTCTCACAGTGGGTCGGTAGGGTTTGTTATTAAGTTCAAACGGTGCGTTTTGCACTTTTTTTTTTTAATTTCGGTGTTTCAACGGTTTCGTCGGATACGACCCGAGTCAGCGCAAATCAACCCGATTCAGCGCGCATTGGCGCGAGTCGGCACACGTCGTGAAACAAAAAAAAAAAAAAAAAAAAAAAAAAAAAAAAAAAAAAAAGCTGGACACGGCACTGACGTGCATGTAGCGGCGTCCCTCACGTGTCGCCGCATCGGGTCATGTCCGACGCAGGTGCGGCGGGCGTTTTGCTGTATCCGTGCATCCCAATTTGTAGGTGTTATATATTGTGATCCACTTTTGTTATCTAATGTACTTAGTGTAGGGGTTAAGGTGCATTAAATTCATTTTTTAATATATTTTTCAAAAACTAAAATTAATTTGTACACAAATACTCAAAAAAGCACACATAATCATAATGAATTTGTGCATGCAAGTCAATGAATCATTAACAAGAGTATTTTCTTTAAAAAAAAATATGCATTACAACTCATAATTAAGCATTTACTAATCTTTAACTTGTGCTTTTAGGTCACTTGTTAACAAAATCGTGATCAAGATACAATTCTTAGGAATTGTATTGTATTTTCTTCTTTAAAAAAGGTTTTATTAATAGAACACTTATAATATAGTTCTTTAGAAATTGTGTTCCTAATTAAATATCAAGAGTTTTGTAACTTAACTTGTTAGCACCTTCCAGTATTTCTTATAGAGGTATTTAAGGTTCAAATCTCTTTACCCAAAAATTGATGTATCAAAAAAACTAAAAATATCTCTGATTAAATTTACTAATGTGATTGTATTGATCAATGCTACATAAAAGGTGTTATCTTTTTCTAAGAATAATTAAATCGAGCTATGCAAGAGTCTAGGAAACATAAGGTACATTATTTAAAAAATCATACCTAACTATATGTTCCTGTCTTATGTATTTCTCTATATAAATAAGAGCAAGGCAAGCCATTATCAACACAAACATAGACAAAGAGAGTATAAGCCACGGACTTGTCATTGCTTCTTCTCAAGGTCATGATCACAATTGCGCTGCTTGGCTTTTTTAGAAAGTTAATACAGATTTGTGATGCTCTAATATTGAAGCCGGAAAGGCTTAGGTCAAAACTACGAAAGCAAGGGATCAGAGGCCCTCCACCCTCGTTTTTGCTCGGAAACATTAATGACATGAAAAAGATGAAATCCACGGCCTCAAAGACTCAACCAGGAGAGCAAGCATTAACCCACAATTGCTCTTCCGCAGTTTTTCCATTCTTAGACCTATGGAGAAAACAATATGGTAATTAAGAACATCAATCTTAGTACATGATTTTTTAAGTTTCAATTCTCATATAATTGAAGTATCAGAAAGGTTTTTCATTTATTTATCTTTTAACTGCTTTTGTTATTCTAATTCTGACAGGTTTTACGTTCATGTTCTCACTTGGCAACATACAAATATTGCACATGAACCATCCTGATGTGGTAAAGGAAATAAGCATATGCACTTCCTTAGACTTGGGAAAGCCTTCCTATCAACACAAAGAGCGAGGTCCTCTACTTGGGCCATGGGATTCTGACTTCAATTGGAGCAACATAGGCTCACCAAAGGAAAATCCTTGCTCCAGAACTATACATGGAAAAGGTCAAGGTATGCTTCAAATCAAATATATATCTTTTTAGTACGAGAATCAACCTTTCCAAACGCAATAATTATAAAAAAAAAAAAGAAAAAAAAAAAGATAAGATTTTCTATCAATTATCTCTCTAAACAAACCTCCCACAAACTTTTAACGACATATGTTCAATCAAGATATAAGTTTTGATCATACCTATTTTCTTAATAATAGTCCTATTCCCAGATTCTGATTAGTAAAAATGCATATAGTGATTGGATACTGGTGCAATTTGTAGGATATGATGAGCTTAATGGTGGAGTCCTCAATTACACTAGTGAACTCATGGACTAATCTGATTGAGAGTGAGGGTGGAGTTGCAGATGTTCACGTTGATGAATATATGAGAAGCTTTTCTGAAGACGTGATCTCAAGAGCTTGTTTTGGCAGCAATTACTCTAAAGGGGAAGAGATATTTTCAAAGCTTAATGAACTTCAAGAGCTCCTGTCTGAAAGTTTTTTCCAGTGGCATTCCAGTACTAGGGTTTGATTTTTTTTTTTTGTCCCTACATAAAGCATTTTATATATCATTATAATTACCTTCGTTTGTGGGTGCCACAATTTTCAGACATCTTCCAACAAAGAGCAAAAGAGAAACATGGAGGCTAGAAAAAGAGCTCCACTCTTTGATTATGAAGGTAGTGAAGGAAAGAAAGGAGGGAGCATCAGAGAATGATTTGCTGCAAATGATAATTGAAGGTGCAGCCAATACTGATTTTGGTCAAGATGAGACTGATCGCTTCATTGTTGACAATTGCAAGAACATATACTTAGCTGGGTATGAGACAACTGCAGTGTGTGCAACATGGACCTTGATGCTGTTGGCCTCAAATCCAGAGTGGCAACAATTTGTGCTGAAGTCCTTGAAATTTGTGCTGACCAGATGCCTGACGCAGACATGGTTCGTAAGATGAAGAAAGTAAGTATATATATTGATTTCTGTGAGTAATGTAAAAGACACAATTTTCACAATTTTTTATTTTTTTTCACATCGTTAGTTGAACTACAAGAAAGTAAGTATATATGTATATATATACACACACAGTTGGCAAGATGAACTTTAGTGTCTCCATTAGGAAATACTAGGAGATGTTAAGATCCACGCAACATTTTGTCAAACTACTCACCAATCTTTGCTTGGTTTAATGAATTTGACAGTTGACTATGGTAATTTACGAATCACTGCGACTTTACCCTCCAGTGCCAGTGGTGTCAAGGGAGGCATTTCAAGACATGAAATTTGGAGACTAAAGGTGTAATTTTGTAGACCTTGATGGTAGCCTTACAACAAGACCCTGATATTTGGGGACCCGATGCCAACATCTTCAAGCCCGAAAGGTTTGCCAATGGTGTCAGTGGTGCATGCAAGCTTCCTTACGTGTACATGCCATTTGGAGTTGGACCTCGCATCTGTGCGGGGCAACACTTTGCCATGGCAGAGCTCAAAATTCTTCTAGCTTTGATTGTGTCCAACTTCTCCTTTTCCTTGTCACCCAAATACAGGCACTCCCCGGCAATGAGGTTGCTTATAGAGCCTGAGCATGGTGTCAATCTTCTTATTAAGAAGCTCTAAGCTATGAGCCAACTATCATACTATAGTTGGTATTGCAGAAAGTTTTCTTATTTAATGATGAAGTTATTAATTAGGTCAGTTCTTAATAATCTGTGTTAAAACTTGGTTTATGACAAGGGCAATGCATAGTGGAAGCACATGCAGGGGATTATGCATGACCAGCTGTTCTAGGCACGAGTCTTACGACCTAGTATCTTGGCCAGACACATTTCTTTTTCTTAAGTTGAAGTGAAATGTAATAATTGATGTATAATAAACATGATATAAGTGACATGTTTAGAAGGATATCAATCATAATTTTTTTTTTTTTTCCGAGAGTTTCAATATATCAATTTGTCGAACCGTAAGCTGTGTCATTCCACCTCAAAACCAATTGGTGATAAGGAAGACACACTCAAATCTTTTATGGCATTTAGCATCATGCCACGCAGACCTGTTTTTAGAGTGGTTGTAGAGAGTCAAATTGTGATCCTCCCAACAATCCCTCCCTTACAATGACACTCCCGTGACTCGAACTCATGACCTTGGCTCTGATACCATTTGTCGGACCATGAGCTGTGTTATTCCACCTCAAAACCAATTGATGATGAGGAAGATACACTTAAATCTTTTATGGTATTCGACATCATGTCACACAGACCTCTTTTTACCGTGGTTGTAGGGAGTCAAATTGTGGTTCCCTCAACACAATCATAATTTGTACTTGGATAACTTGTGAAAAAAGTTGATATTATGTGTATGTATATTGTATAGTTTGTGTAAAAATATTTGTTTATTTTAATATAAATTTTTTTTTCTATTTTACATAACAATTTTTCAAAATTATCTGCATCAAATTATTTATTCAAGAATTTAATTTATTAAAATATCATTTTTTAAAGTGCCTGCTAGATGATTTTGTAAACGTCGATTCTTTAATACATGTTACGTGCTACTACGTACTGAAATTAATTGCACTTAGAATCTTTTGGAAGCTATCAAATTCAATGAACTTAAAGGCTTACATTATGTAAAGCCTTGAAATTTTTGCACTTGGTGGTGGCATATATGTTATTAACAGGTCTCTTTTATGTGGAAATAGTTCTCTTAACCATGACAATGAGGCCTGAACGAGAACATTATACATAAAGAAAAATGTTAAATGTATAAATTATTTTACAAAATATTAATATGGTGAATGGTTATTAGTAAATAAAAAAATAATATTAGTGGTATGCCCTAAATCACTACGCTTCTTTATTGTGATTGCATGTGATATATATCAGTTAAATAATAGGAATCATTCTTTTTTTTACTTTGGATGTGTAGTCATTAATTGTTACTCTTTAATCTGGTTTGAAGTTTTTTTTATTATTTATTTTTTGCTTATACTCCAATCCCCTACCTTGAATTCCGGTTCTGTCCATGATACAAACAATATTATTTTTCTCTAGTAAAATTAAATTCAACTCTTACTTAGGAAATATAATTTATTCCACAAAACAAATATACCTAATCTTTGTCGTGTACATTTTTTTTTTCTTTTGAGAAACAAACACACACATATAAGAGAAAGAGGATAAGATTCTAATCCAAAAACACACAACATACTCCATTAGAAAACCTTGAATATTTAAGAAGGATGAGACAAACTATACTATGCATAATAACTTTTTTTTTATTGTTGAGAAACACATACAAAGGAGAAGGGATGTGGTTATAACACAAAAACACACTATAAACTCTACTCAAAAGCCATGAATTTTTTAATGAAAGTGAAAATAAGTTATATTGTACACAACACATTCACTTTATTCAAATTTGATTTGATCGATTATTTATTATGGTTAAAGAGAAATTACTTAAAGAAACTAGTTAGCCAAAACAAGCATAGTAGAGACTGAATAAATTTTTTTGCTCTAAATTAGAATTCTATTCTAACCTAATCTAAGTGTATATGTATGTAAAGCTCTTTTTTTGGAGACTTGAACCCCAACCATTATCCCCCACACCACACAAACACTTATACTCGTAGAGTAACTATCATACCAAGGGTGCACGATGGTAGTAGAGACTAAATGCTAATAGTGCAGACCAAAAGTAGCAATTAAAGCTTAGTAAACAAGAGTGCAGAAGACCCAAAATTTTGGTAATATAAAAGAATGATTTATGCACTAATAAAAAGAGAGTCACCTTTGCAAATGTTGCTTTGAAATTGAAGGTTGCTTATTAATTACTATTACTAGTATGTAACTCGTGCTTATGCATGGGAATAATGAATTGTAGTAGTATTATTAATGTTGGCTTAGGTTATAAAACAAATAGGATATTAGTTTGACCTGAACATTTGGAGGTACTAAAATAGTATTTTCTTGCAATTTTCATGATATTGGTTATGCCTAGTTTCTCATCACACTACTATTATGTATATAATTTAGAATAGAAATTCACTATTGGATACTACATATATAATATTAATTCATAATTACTATTCGTGAAATTCTACTAAATACAACACAAAATAAAAAAAATAAATTGGTCTAATGGTATCTCTTAAATTGCATGGGGATATGTGCATGAGATAGTTCAACTCAATTAAAATTTGTTACATTCAAGATCCTGGCATACAAAATATCTGAATAGAAATAGAATAAAAAAAATATGCTTATTAGTTCAGAGAAAAAATAATAACAAAAATCTAAACAATTTAATTTGTATGAAATGCAAACAAAAGCAAAATTCAATTTTGAATCTAATAATTTTCTCTAAGCATTGGTTGTGTGTGTGTGTGTGTGAGAGAGAGAGAGAGAGAGAGAGAGATTAGGTTTTTTATGGTTTGTTTAAAATTAAACTCTAATTGAATTCTAATTTTTACACTAAATTAACTAACTTGGTACAAAAATTTAAAAATTTCGATTAGATGGGACACGTAGCACAAAATTAAACTCTAATTGAATTCCAATTTGAAATCTAATTGGATTTTCTCTCTGTTTTGCATGTGTGTGTGTGTGTGTGTGTGACACATGGTGCAAAATTATATTCTAATTGAATTTCAATTTGAAATCTAATTAGATTTTCTCTCAATTTTGCCTATATATTTTGTGCCACATGTCTCTCTCTCTCTCTCTCTCTCAAACACACACACACATATATAATTTTGAAGTGGAAGGTTCAAGATTGCTTATTATTTTATTAAAAAAAAAAAAAGGTTGCTTAAGAATGATTTATGCACTAATGAGATGTCACCTTCGTACATATTACTTTGAAACTAATGGTTGCTTATTATTAATTACTAGTCGCTAACCCGTGCAGTGTACGGGATAGTTAAATAAAAATTAAAAGTATTTATTTTGCTTAAAGATCTATGACTTGACTTTAAAAAATGTATAACTTGAAAATGAATGAAAATAAGTAATTTTTTTGTTCAATATAATGGTTTAGAAAAATTCGTTTTCTTTCATATCATTGGTTCTACATAACACATCCTGGCATGGGCTATTCTATGTTGATGACTTCACACAATACTCAACTGCAATTAAACTATCCACCACTAATCTAATCTATGTTATCTTGATAGTAGATCTACAAATTGCATTTTCATATCCTTCATCATTTAGAAGGTAACTGAAGTAATGATTGTATGTAATGTATAAATTTTATCCTTTTAATGTTTTGGAAATTGTTTGAAATAGAATTTTAAACTTCTTAAAACTTAGTAAATAGAGTTTCTATTTTACCTAAAAGTGAACTATCACAATTAATGAGAATTTAACCATTTTTTGCAAAGAGAAGATAATTATAGGCCCAATTTTTATTTTATAGCATAGGATGTTACAGTTAGATCCGTACCATGTGTAGTATGTTAGCCCATTATGATAGTTCCAAATAATATACTAATACCTATCTATATGAGTTTTCTTTTTAATGATGCCATAAAGGATGGAGTTTAATAGAAGTCATTTAAGATCCAATGTATCCAATAATTTTTTTTTTTTAAATGTAATTTCAAAAGTCTTTTGATTGTAAATTTTTTTAATCATAAAATACACTCTATCTAAACTCTAAAGGAAAGCATTCAGAATTATCACATCATTGATACCATATCATGATAGTTGCAAATAGTAATATTATAATTCATGATTAATAGATGAACAATGAAACTGTGAATTAACTATTTAACAATTCAAATACCAAGTTTAAATTACAACAACACATATACAGAAGCCTCCAAATATTGGAACATATTTCTTCTGCCATTTTCATTATTCAATCAAAACTAAAGTTTCAAATATAATTCCAATTCAATTAAACCCAATACATACATACACATTAATGTAAAGAATTCCAAATATAAAAACAACAATCTCTAAAAGCCTCTGCCTAATATAGTCACTATTTATTTATTTTATTTTTTTCAGATTGTGTGTTCTTTAGTTCTTTTTCCCTTTATGTTTCATCAAACTTTTTCTAATTGACCAAAATATCTCTCATATATGTTAACATTAAACCTAATAAGAAAACTTTACATACCTTTTATTTTGAAGGCACTCCAAGAACCAAAATCAATGCAAGAGACTGTAATATAATTCCAACCAAAAAAAAAAACTATTTAAAATATGATATTGGAATGAAAAGCCAAGTGGAAATTGTAACAAATAATCCCTAAAAAAAAACTATTTATAATATAATATAATATAATATAGGGTTATGGATTCCTAATCAAATTTGGCTATATAAATTTTTTTTTTTAATGGATGAATATGTTGGTAGAGTCCATTTGATATAAAATTTAAATCCTATTGAAATTAAAAATGATATATATTTGTTGAGTCTCGTTTGATATAATTATAGAGTTTAAATCCTATTGAAATTATAATTTTTAATCAACGTTAATATATAAAAAATGAAAAAAAGAAGAGAAAGAAAACGTGATTGATAGATATAAAGAAATATGATAGTTTTTTTTTTAAATGTCATCAACGTAAAAATTATCAAATTAATGGAGATATATTCCGTTTTTTGGGATAAATTTATATTAATGACGTTATTATATAGTTTGTTAGGATTATCTAAAAATTCCCTTGATTCAGTTTTTAGGCAAGAAGACATGGATGGAAAATAGCCTTACAATTGGACACAAGAGGGACTGCTGGTAATGGTGAGCAAAAGAGCCATGATTTTCGTTTCACTTGTTTGGACAGAAAAGAAGCATCGTTCTGATGCAAATTGTTGTTTACAATAATATGTTCCTGAATTGATCCCACTACAACAGCTATGGGCTCCAGATCAGAGCCACCTATAGTCTGAAGCATTAAAATGGTTCCTCTCCTTTTTGGATAAATAATAATGTAAACTTCAGCTCAACATAAATCTGAATTCAGGTAGCCTTTGAAATGCAAGCAGCTCTTCAAGACAGAAGAAGATGAAAAGAAAACATTCCCGATTATGAATCATCATCATATTCCTCGGCGCCCTCTTCAGCAATAGGCTCAAGCTTTGGTAAATTGGAAGGCTTTTTCTGAGGGTAAATAATGGGAGCAGGGGCTACCTTAACCCAAGAATTCAAGTTTATGATCTCCTTAGCCATTGAAGGTTGATATAAAGAGAAACAAATTCTGTAAATCAATTTTGTAGATGATTTTTTTCTCTACCTTGTATCTAAAGAAAGATGAGACGGATAGGATTTCCTTAGAATCGTTCTAGGAGGCTTCGAATAACACAAAACACAAGAAATCGACTGCGATGAATATAAACTTGGGAGCACTTATTATGTAAGAGGAAGTGTAAAACAAATAGGAAAAATATAAATAAATTGAATTCAAACAAATTAAAAAATATAAATAAAAATGTTGATATGGAAAATTGTGAAGAGGTCAATTAAAAGTTAAAGGCTTTGGTTTTATATATATATACTAGTATTATGCTCATACGTCGCACGGTTTTAGTTACAAACTTTTAGTATAAATTTATTGAGAAATAATAAATCAATAACCACTTGAATCTAGATTATATAAATTATTGTTCTTAAAAGTATCAAGCAATAACACAACATATTTATATGAAAAAATTCCTAAATTTAATAATTAAAAGCTCATGGAAACTTAACCAAAGGTATTTCATTTGCCAAAAAATAAACATAATTCTCTTCTAACTTATTAGTTGTCTTATAATGACATTTCTGCATCACACAAATATAATATTACTAACAAAAAAATAAAAATGAGAAATAGTAAAGTAAAAATTTTACCATTCAAGAAAATTAATTTAATCTAATAATGCACATATAAGCATAACTCAAATACAACCTAGAAATAAATAATAATAAAAAAAAGAAGAAGATGAAACCCTTGTTGTAGGAGGAAATACAAAATTTGATAATTCTTAAATAATAAATAGATAAAGCCTATGAGAGACAGGGAAAAAAAAAAAAGATGAGTACAAATAATTCATAAATGCAAAACCAAACAAAAGAAGAAGAAAAAAACAAAACATATTTTTGTAGGATAAAAAGGAATATTATTATAGAGATAGAAGGATAAATCTCCATACCTTTAAATTTAACTCAAATAATAATTGATGCGAACAAATCATGAAGGTGAAATATTTATAGAGGTTTATATAGTAGATTTCATGGATTTAAAATTACCTTTTAATGACTCATAAGCAAAACCATAAAAAAATAAAATAAAAAATAAAAAAAACACACACACACACACAAACTAACAAAGAAGAGAAGCATACTTGTAATAATATGGATGGTGGCCTTGATAAAGCATTCTACTACAAGCAAAACCAACTCAAATAATAACTCATGCCGGACAGATCATAAATGTAATATATGTATATAGGCTTATATATGAATTTCATGGATTTAAAATTGACTTTATGACTCATAAACAGAACCATAGAAAACAAAAAACAAAAAACAAAAAAAGAGAAGAAACATACATTTAATAGTGTGGATGGTGGCTTTGCAAACAAAACATACTTTCTACTACAAACAAAACAAACTCAAATAATAATTGATGTATGACAATTCATAAAGGTGAAATATTTATAGAGGTTTGTATAATTGATTTCATGGATTTAAAATTGCATTTATGACTCATAAGCAAAACCATAGAAATAAAAATAAAGAATAGAAACATACTTGTAATTTTGTGGTTTTAATAAAGTATTCTATAGTTTGCTGCAAACAAAAAGAAGGATACAAACTTATTATTAATAATGGGGAGAGAAAAATTGATGAGACCAATAAGTAGTGTTTCTATCTCCAAAAAATTTAAAAAGAATAAAGAAGAGAGAGAGAGAGAGAGAGAGAGAGAGAGAGAGAGAGAAAGAAAGAAGCCATAAATGAAAATGTTGTGCATATAAATATATAAGAATACACTAAAAAAAACGTATATATCAATTTTCAATTTTGAAGATGTTAGATTTCTAATCAATTTAGGAATTATAAGAGAAATAGAATTATTAGAAAAAAGATATATGTATTAAAAAAATTATCACAATTAACATTTAAAAAAAAAAACATAAAACACTAAAACTCATCACTTAGGATGCATGTTTATTTAAAAAACTTGGAAGTTAGGACTTGGGAGAGTTCTATTAGACATAGAATTCAAATTATATTGAAGTTAAATTATAAGAGAAATTATTAGATGATTTGGAATTAAAGAAACACCTATCCTATGTGAAATTCTAATCAATTATATATTGTTAAGAAGTGTTTCTATCCAAAAAAAATAGCATGTATTTTTTTCTAAAATTATTTTTTATCTATAATTTTAAATTTTAAATTTTAAATAAAAAACTAATGGTTATACAATCCTAATCTAAGTAAATTAGTTATCTTATCCATGTTTCAAAGGTTTTTTTTTTTATACATGTCTTATCATTTTAAATATATAAAAAAAAAAAAATCTGCAATATTGATTAGACGTTTATTAGTAATATATAACCTTTTTTTATATAAAATTTTTCTTTTTATAATACACTACACTTTAAAAAAAAAAAAAAAAGATTACATGAATAAGATGAAGAATTTGGATTGTAATCAAATTAAAAATTTTATCAACTTAGAAATTATAAGAGTATCTATAATTTTAAATTTTAAATAAAATACTAATGGTTACACGATTCTAATCTAAGTAAATTAGTTATCTTATCCATATTTCTAAGGGTTTTTTTTTTTTTTACGTGTCTTATCATTTTAAATCTAAAAAAAAAAATCTGCAATATCGATTAGACTCTTATTAGTAATATATAACTTTTTTTATATAAAATTTTTCTTTTTACTTGTAGTGTAGTAATTAAAAAAGAAAAGAAAATTGTTGCTTTTTTTTTTTTTTTATAATACACTACACTTAAAAAATAAGGATTACATGGATAAGATGAAAGTTTTGGATTGTAATCTAATTAAGATTTTCATCAACTTAGAAATTATAGGAGAAGAAAAATTATATATATTTTTTTAAAACCTAAAAATCTAAAAAAATTTCTACAATATGGTGAAGTCACTTGGTGCAACCACGGCGTCTAAACCCAACTTTTATTATATAATATATATATATATTTATATATATATTTATATATATATATATATATATATATATAATTTTGAAGTAGAAGGTTCAAGGTTGCTGCTTATTATTTATTTATTTTCTATTAAGGTAAGAACAAAGTCTAGTTATAAAATTAGGCTACAATCTTACTCAATAAATTAAACATTACTATATATTTTAAAAATCTAACCGCTGAAACAACCTCCTTAACATAAACAGTACAATTTTTTTTTCCACTTTTACTCCGGTGTAAACCACGGAAGGTTGCTTATCATTATTTCCTACATATGATTATGAAGGCTTTTTTTTTTTAAAAAGGCCACCCCATTCGTGTGCACATTTCAGTAATGCTTATTCAATAAAAAGTATAAGAAGTTCAAATCTATGCACTAAATCTACGTATAAATTTAGCAGTTTTTTTTTTTTTTGGCTGAATTAATACTTATTGCTCAACCCGAAAAAATGGAGAAATAAAAAAACTGAGCCAAATTCCATCCCTATTCAAGCCTGAAAAATAGAAGAGTGTATATTTGAGATGAAAACCGGTCCAGTCCAGTAGTATGTTTGATTAAGAAAATGCTGAAGTGAGGATTAAAAAAAAAAGTAGGAAGAATTGAAAACTGGATTAATTTTAAAAAAAAAAAAAAAAAAAAAAACTATTTTCATCACTTGAAAACAAAAGGCACAGGAGCCCATGTAAATAAGTTTGTTACCGTCTTAAAAAATGGTGTGTGCAATTTGTCTTTTGGGTCCATTAGTCGATGCCAAGCCTTGGGGCGGTGCTAGATGCATTTTACTTTGAAAAAAAAAATTATATAATATAATTTTTTTTACCAGTTTAATTTACCAATAAAATCATTTTTATACGTCTTGACTTAAATTTTGAACACCCTAATCACAAACTAACTATACAATTATTTTTTTTCTTGAATTACTAACTTTATAACAAAAGGTTATCTGAGTTCACATCCCCTGCTCCAAACTAGGGTTTTGGTCATTAGCTCACACAATTTAGTGCCTCTCAAGAGATAGTGGAGGTTCTACTGATGTTATTATCTCTCCTAGGTTAAGAGTTTTACAACAGAGTCGCCACTTATTTAATTAGAAAAATAAGAAAACCAAAAATTAAAAAGTTCATCATTCTCATTGATGAATTGAAATTGTACATCTCTTTGATAATAACCGAAAATTACATCCCTTTGGTCTTAGATACAATCTGAAACAAAAATACAAAATTTTATTTCCTAAAAAAATAAGATTATAAGGAAAATCCTAATGTACTAACTATTGATCTAAGTTTGAAGGCTATATTACAAGATTGGGAATGTATTTAATTAGGCACCTAACCTGCCTGACGAAACCAATCTTCTAGAATGTGGTGGCCAATGATCGTATCACATCATTCAAGAGTTTATATCATCCAAATCACATCCTGATGAAACCAGTCTTCTAGACTGTGGTGGCCAATGATTATATCACATCATTCAAGAGCTAATATCATTCAAAACATGTGATTGCAAAGATATTGAAACAAGCAAGAGCATGATGACAGTGGCGGCTCCACATGCTTGCCAAGGTGGTCACAGGACCACACTGGCTTGCAAAAAAATGTATATATACACCTGCCAAAAAAACTTATATGCTAAAGTAACCTATTGTGACCACCTTAAGAAAAATATTGAACACCTTGACTTAAGAATTACAAAAATATGGGTTCAACAATAATAAGAGTAATGTTATATTCACAACATTTTTCACAATAATTTTATAACAAATCCAATGTGGTAATATGTTAATAATTCTAATTTGGGCCCAATATTGATATTATTTTTTACCCACCAATAATAGTTTTTTGCACAAAACTTATTGTAAAACTTTTGTAGACGTAGCATTATTCCAAAATTAATTTTGCCCCCCAAAGATAATTCTTGATCCCTTTTTTAAAAAATCTTAAATAACAACAATAAATATTATCCTAAATAACAACAAATATGAACCAAACAACAAGAAGTGAACAAATTATTCAACCAAAAGCCTATTATAAAACAAAAAGTTAAAAATTGCTAATTATTCAAATTTGTAACTCGTTCAACCTATTTAATAAAAAAAATTCCTAATTTCATTTTTCCTTAAAAAATGGTACTAAGAAAAATATTGTGGTTGTGAGTTCTCCTTGATGGTGACGAAAGTTATGTTGGAAAATCTGGTTTTGTACACAATACAAAACACACAGTGGAAGCAATAATCACGAATCTACTTCATTCATGGAAGATAACATGTAACCTTGAATTCTAGAATAAAGAATAAAAAGCGTACCTTGATGCAGTAAAATTCAAAACCAAAACTTGAGAATACCTTTAATCTTCATCTCAATTCCACATGGTGCCCAAGATGTGTGGTCTCTCAATTAGTCTTTTGTACATAGATTCTCAAAGAAAAATCCTTCTTTTCTCTCTTTGCAGAGAAAAACTGCTTTCTTTTCTTTTTATCATACGTACGTACAAACTACATTAGTAGTTCCTTTATTTAATAACTCTTATTAAATAAAAACTGATTATTAGCCTTTCGGGCCTATCCAATTGGGTTTTAGTTTGTAACTTGAGATAATACCAAAGGGAACAAATAAGACTCTAGCTCCAATGGACCTTAGGCTTTTCTGTCAACTCTTGATAAGTCCAAAGTTACCATTAATTATATTCAATATCCACTATAAGAATATAATTGCACTCTAGGCCTTATTAATAAACTATATCTCAAGACTTTATTATACATACAGCCCCTTCATTAAATATTCGTAGTAATACAAAGTTATGAATATTAACTGCCACTTTGAAAATTACTACATCTTAATCCTTGAGTACCCGGTTTAATCCTTTATGTTATTCATCATATATTTATGAAATCCAATTTCATAAATATATACTTTAGTAACTCCTTACTAAAGTAATTGGGCCCAACACTCTGAATAACCAAACCCATTAAACTTATCTCAAGGGAATATTTTATATCTCCGTTAAGAGATTATGAATTCCATCTTAAGAATATATGTTCCATCAATACTAAATGCGGCTGCCCAACATATTGAGATTTTGACTGTAACTAATAGATCTCACTCCTGAAATATCAAAGCAACCTACACCTTATGATCAAGTCCATTATTCTCTCAGGATTTAGAGTTGATGTAAATAGAAGTCGTGAGATTTATTATTCATTTGACAGTCGTTAGGAGAATAATAAATCTCACAGCGGTCCAGTTCAATATGTCTTAACTCTTAAAACATATCAACATATCAACTAGAAGTTTCCACTTCCATGATCAAGACAAATCATCTTAGTTGATATGTTATAGTCTTCGCAGATAAAATGCCTAATTTCATCATCGACTACAAACTAAAATTCTGAGTTTACAAAGAACTTGTGATTTATATCTTTTGTGATTTTTCACATAAATCACATACTATGCATCTCATGGACTAAGATAATGTCCCATTAGTTTATTAATAAATAGTTTCATATAATTAAACAATTTAATTATTTATGACATGCCAATAAATTGGATTTTAGAACATAAACCCCAACAAGTTATACTCTTTTTGGCTTTAC
Source organism: Quercus lobata (assembly GCF_001633185.2). Taxonomy (NCBI): domain Eukaryota; kingdom Viridiplantae; phylum Streptophyta; class Magnoliopsida; order Fagales; family Fagaceae; genus Quercus; species Quercus lobata. Next base: position 40,626,315 of record NC_044907.1, on the reverse strand, counting down.
AATCGCAAAATTTTTTCTCTCTATTATCATTTTAGACTCTCTCACTTAATTTTTTACTCTCATCTCAGCATTATCGGTTTCCACTTTATCTATTATCAATCATTTTTTTTTTCTTTTTCTCTTTGTTAGTAAAAAGAAATTGTGATGTTTCATGTATTTACACCTTTTTTGTGATGTTGATATAGTCAAGCTATCGCTTTATTAGATTTTGAATAATTTAAATTGTGTTAGTGATTACCCTAAAAAACATTCCTAGAGCCACCACTGCATGATGAATCCCTATTCTAGGCATGCATAGATTTGGTATTGAAAGACAGTGAATATGTGTATAATGTGATAAACACTAATCTAAAAGCATGTGAACATGTTATTGAAATTGAAAACTCTAATCTAAGAGCTTAAGGGCATGTTATTGAAATTGAAAAACCCTAATTCATGCAAGGTTAAGAACAACCTAGATCTAACATGTTAACGAACAAGAAGATGTGAAAAATCTAGAAACTAACATGCTTGAATCTAAAAGCTAGGGCATAAAATAAAAGAAAGAGGTTTGGAAACTGTTAGGTTCTAAATGATTTGTTAGTTGGCAAACCGTGTACATAAACTTGTCTAGGTATAAATCTTAATGTCTATGAGTCATATTAGACATTGCTCTAAGTACTACAAGTTAGAATCCAAGAACATATAAGCTGCAAGTTTAGGAATTCAAAAGCTGACTAGCTCGATCAATTGAGAGAAAGCTCTCGACCGATCGAGATTCAATTCTATAGAATTTAAATAAAGCCCAACAGCCCATTAAAAGTTTAGGGTTTTAGTCCAAATTTACTTGGAATATAAGGAAAACCCTAAAGCACATTTTTCAAGTCTTGGAGAGCTACTCTTTTGAAATCTGAGAGGTTTTATGTCTCTTACTCTTTCAAGCATCTACCAGAGATCATTCTTATCCTATAAGTACCAGTGGAATAAAGTTGCAGCCCAAGTTTCAAATATCAAGTGTACTGAAGAGCAAAATGAGAACTGGAGGTTCATGTTGGAGCAGATCCATATTAAAGAAGTTTAAGGGTTTCAAAGTTAAGTTTGATAATCATAGTTAAGTTTACTATGAATTAAATATTCTTGACTGTAAAATTTATTTGATAGTAGAATGTTCTTCTTTGGGATTGGTCCCCCTAGGTTTTTTACCTTGAAACTGGTTTGTTTCATTGATTTTCCTGAGACATCATATCTTGTGTTATTTAGATTTTCCGCTGCATAATATGTTTGATTAATGTTTAACCTAAGGCTTGCATAATTGACTTAATTATTAACTTGGCCATAAAATCAAGTTAAACATTGTTTGTTCAAGGGTCTAAAAACTAACAAAAACCTTACCTGCTTATACCAGCACTACTCCTGAGTACTCCAAGCTAGAAAGCTCCTTTAGGGGGGACTTAGACACCTTCTTACTACGAGAGAGAGAGAGAGAGAGAGAGAGAGAGAGAGAGAGAGAGAGAGAGAGAGAGAGAGAGAGAGAGAGAGAGAGAGAGAGAGAGAGAGAGAGAGAGAGAGAGAGAGAGAGAGAGAGAGAGATCTTAGTTTGCCAAGAAGCTCTAAGAAATTTAGAAGTTTCTGAGATACTTTATATGTTTTTGAACTAATGGTGGAGGTGGGTATTAATAATAGACATGGGGGAGCTAGGGATGAGTTTCTAGGCAATTTGGGACTTAGTAAATTTAGGTTTTTTAAAGAAAAAATGTAGGAATCATGGTTAAATTGAGTGGGGAGCAAGCCAAAATGAAAAGGGAAGAAAATCTAGGAGATTTGACCCAAGTGCCAATTGGCACTTGGTCTTGGATCCTCTTGATCTTTTCTTTTTTCATTTTTTCTGTTTCTGTTTTCAATTAGGATCTGATTTCTTCTGAATTTTGACTTTCTTTTTTGATTTCCTTGGTGGTCAAGGTTAGCAAACTGATTCCAAAAAAAGTCCAATTAATTAAGTAATTGTTTAATTAATCAATTTCTGTCTATTCTGTCGGGAATTAATAAATGTTATGACTTTGACTTAAATTAGATGTATGCAATCCTACCCTAAACCCTATCCTTAACCAATAGCATTATGACATGTCATTAAATTCAATTTTGATTAAAAATAGACCAATTAAAATTAAGAGATCACAATCATGTATGGTCGGGACCAGATTCATGTACTGATGTAAGTGCATTTTACTATTAAAACTTGTATTCTTGATATCTTTTAATTTGATGATATGATTAATGCTCATGAAATATCGTTTTGATCATTATAACCTCAAGATTCCTTTCATGAAATGTATTTGCTGATCAAACGGTGAAAGTTACAGTCCTACCTTTAAAGACATGAGATGGTGATGACATGCAATGCAGTGGAAGTGAGTTTAAATGGGAATTGCAAAAGTGGGTGTTTATAGGATTATTAAAGTTTCATTACATTATACTATACATGCACATATTCACACAATTCACACAAATAACATTATAACAAAGAAAAAAAAATAACACACATATCAAACACCCGTTCACACACATATAAAACATAAATTTTAATAAAGAGAGAGAAACTCACAATTCACAAATACTCAATTTTCTTAGAGTGGAGATATCAACATAGTTAGATAGAGAAGAGAGATGATATGAGATTCATGAGAGAGATTCAAGCATTTGATTAGTTATGCAAATAGTTAGTGTATTATTTATGAATGGATAAGTGTGGTTGCGTGAGTCAATATACAAGTGAGTTAAGTTTTGCTATTTAGTTTAAAATATTTTTATAAAAATAATGACAACTGCATAAAAATAAAAATTTTATACAAATTTAACAAAATAAAATGGTCATTCCTACCCACTTTGACAATATATAATAACAACTAATAATCAATTATCATGTAATGATTTCAAAATATAAAAACTCACAGAAGAAAATTGTAAAACTTCATGTATTTGAGAGTGCTTTTATTTTTATTTTGGTGTCGATAACTCGATATATTCAAGTTTTTTTTTTTTAACTACTTTTTTTTTTTTCAATTTAAGTTTCTTAATGACCCCCTGAAGAAAAAAAATTCCTAGAATCACCACTGATCCTTACTCTAGTGTCGAATTAGGGTTTTTGTTATTCGAACCTTGATGGCAACGACACCACACCGATGTCTTTTTTATCTAATCATTTTCTTATTGCAAACCAATTAGAGAAGGCTTTGTTGATATTTAGGTGGACGAGTAATCAACTAAAGAATTTGGTTTCTTTAGATGGAGCCGTCGGTAGGGAGCGTTAGCTATTAAGTTCTTCCTATGAAAAAAAGGTTACTCATCCACACTAATAGATCCCAATTGACCCCAAATACCTCCCAATCCTATGGAACAATAGATACAAGCTTTGACGGTGAGTGTTCAAGAACTAACGTGACAAAATTAAGAGCACATGCAACAATTCTTACCACAATGAAGGCTCCTAATCCTTCTCCCCATGGAGAAATAGGAGAAATCATGGTCATTGTGAGCACACCACCATGTCACCCCCTTTGTCAGGGGGGCCCCAGGTTTGCGTCTTCGCTCAATCATGTGCTCTTTGCACTTAAGGGGTACACCTTAGCTAAGTGGACCAAAGATAGAGAGTTTAAGAGTCGTCCCCTGGTTAGGTCCAGGAACCAATTGGGCCCCTTGCAGAGAGTCCTGTATATCCATATTCTAAGTATGGAGTTAAGGAATAAGGATGAGAAAATGTTAGGCACCCAATTCTGCTTGACCTATAGACTGGCCTTCACTTATTGTGTTCCATGTCCTAGTTTTATTAAGGAATCCTTTAATAGGTTACTCTAGTCAAGCATACACACAGTTCTAATCTTATTGCACCCACCATGATATCTTAACCTAGTATACATCACATCATATCATCAATTCATACATCACATCATATCCATCATGGCAACAATTGTATACATTTATGGCAGTAAGCAAGATCATCAACATGCTCACTATCTCATATTCACATTCATATCACATATTCAACAAGTTCATAATGTTCGTCTTATTGTGCATATGCATGTTTGTGAGTTTTGTGTGTCGTACCACCTTTATGATGCGTCCCATGTAAATTCCTTCTCGGGAAAGCAATATACTCTATACCCGATTTTCCTTAAAGCAGTTTTAGACTTAAAGTCAATGTGAGTTTGGGAGTGTGTAAAGCCTCTGAAAAAGAGATAGGGGAGTCTAGGAACCAAAAAATGACTCTATGAAGTTTACCTATCAAACTAGGTTTAGAGTTAGGGTACATGATGGGAAGAGGTTAGGCATCTAAAGCCTGCCTAGCCATAGCTGGCCTTCATATATTGTTACTTAACTTGATTGAGTGAGCGCTATCAAAGAGGCTCAAGCGGGTACATTCATGTCAATAGCCTAAGAAGCAGTCTACATATCATGTGAAACAACCAGAAGAAAGCAAGAAGAGCATGTGAGAAGACCAGCATGTTATTATGGCACCAACCTTGAACAAACTACATGTAAGCACGATGAACATCACATCATCAACATCCAAGTATGTGTATGTGTCTACCTGATCATGCATGTGGATACCAACCAAGATTGAAAGCTTTGTTTCGGATGAGTGACTAAGTTTTATGAAGGAAAAACATTAATTGAAGATGAGACTTTATTAACTCTTAAATGTATTTCCTTTATTAGACTTAGATGATCTTGACTCATCATTAATTGTCTTGCATGCTTTATAAATTGATTAGATTCAATTAATTAAAATTGAATTAACTTGACTTTCATGTTACCATTTAAGTTCGAATTAATTACCTTAATTGTCTTAATGCTTTTAAGACATTTTCATTCCTCACTTCAATTAGGTTTTAATTGAATTTATTGGACTTTAACTCCGTTACCTTTTGTTGAGGTATAATTTTTCAGGTTCTAATTTCATTGGGTCACTTACCAAAATACTCATACAAGCCCCATAAATTATTTTGGGCCCTCACACATATTTCCCATATTACCCAATTTGGGTCCTCACAAATATTTCTCACATATTACCCAACTTGGGCTCTCACAAATATTTCTCATATTATTACCCAACTTGGACCCACACAAATACTTCTCATACTATTAACCCAATTTGGCCACAAAATTATATCATCTCTATAAAAATCCAAACTCATTTATCTTGTGGGCGAAACCCAAAAGGCCCAACAAAACTCCTTACTAAGCCCGTTGCTACATGGCATCTTAAAGTCTGTTGCTACATGGCACCCTAAAGCTCGTTGCTACACGGCACCCTAAAACATTGCACTCTTACAAAGCCAGTTGCTACATGGCACTCTTACTAAGCCTGTTGCTACACAGCAATATTTTTACAAAAATACCAAATATTATGTGGAAACTGTTACAAAAAGCCCAATGCTATATTGGTAACTTTTACAAAACGTCCAATGCTATTTTAGCAACTTTTACAAAAAGCCTAATACTATTTTGGCAACATTTTACAAGAAACCCAATGTTATTTTGGCAACTTTTACAAAAAGCTCAATATTATTTTAGCAACTTTTACAACAACCAAAAAAAAAAAAAAAAAACCCATTGCTATTTTGGCAACTCTTACAAAAACCCCAATACGATTTTAACAACTTTTATCAAAAAACCTAAACCTATTGGGCAAACAATTATTCTATCAAAACTCAGATATTATTTGGCAAAAGAATTATATTATGTTCAAAGCCCAAAACTATTATTTGGCAAAAACATATTTTGATATACTAAATTCCCTAACTCATGGGAAACATAAATTACTTATGACATATTACCCATATTTCAAAACTATTTCTTCTACAAAATTTTTGGGAACTATGCTTATTTTTTTCATAAGAAACTCTAACTACAAAAGCCCATGTATATTGCAAACCCATGGTAAAATTATTCATTTTGTAGGGATAAACAAGCCCAAGAAGGCCAACAACAAAGCCCAGCCGAGACAGTCCAACCCATGTGCCAAATCCTAGCAACTAAAGCTTACATGGGTAAGTAAAATGGCTAGCCCAGCCATAAGTCAAGTTTCAGCACAACTAGACTAACAGCTAGGACCCACTGCAATCATGTTCAACTTGTCAAATCAGCACAACCAGATTGACAACTGGGACCCACTGCAATAACCTTCAGCTTGTCAAATCAGGTCAGAGGGACACATGTCAAGATGAGCATAAACCCTTCCTTAGCAAGCTGATTTTCATGATTACTAACAAGACATAAAGCTATGAAGGCTGAAGCCAGCCATGCTCTCTCTCTTCTCCAACACAATCGGCCAAGGAACAAGAGGCTACCATAACTAAACCATGGAAGTGTCTAGAATCACTTATGAATAGCTCATTATCTTGCCAAAAATGTATATTTTCTGGTTTATGAACCAAGCACATGAACCCAAATGAGGAAACTTAGGGATCGAAATGTGGTATAGAGGGCACCAAGGAGATCTCTAGGAGAGTTTCCAACAGAGGGCTTCAAGATTGATACTTGACTTAGGGTGACATAATCTGCCCTTGAAACTCTAACACTAGCAATAGACAACCAAGATCATTAGCCTAAACACATGCTCTAATCTCATTGGCTAAGGACAATCAGTATTTAATGCTAAATCAAAGCCTCTAGCTGCTTTTACCCAAAACAGGAAGAACACCTTAAAGCTAAACATACCATTCTTGGCCAAATCTTAGGAATGATTTTTTGAAGATTGAGACAAATTTTGGCTGAGATTATTTGCTAAACAGCTCGTTAAACTCAACTATAAATAGAGCCCTTCACCAACACCTCAAGGTATACCAATAGAGGAACAACTCTCTCATAAACTTCTCTAATTTCCTCTCCTTCTAATTTTCTTAAGCTCTTAGTGAGGTTCTGAGCTTCTGAGTTCTTAGTTTCAAAATTAGTAACTAAGCTCTTCAGCCTCTAGCTCACAAATACCAATTACGCCTCTACTCATAAGCTCTCATCCATCCCCCAGTAGAAAGTTCCAGCAGCTTTGCTAAATACTCTTTCTCTCACTACTCATGCTACTAAAATGACTCTCACTACTCACTACATATATAATCTTCATGAGCATACCCTGGCATAATAATGATCTTACTGCACTAGTTCTCTCTCTCTCTCTTTCTCTCTCTCTCTCTCACACACTAAGCTTTCTCCATTACTTGTTATAATGGACCCCGTGGTGTTTGTTTATTCCTTTACTATTGAAGGCTATAATGTAATTATTACTATAGAGTTTTTCCCTCATGTTGTTATATTGGAGGACTTTCTCTCAATGGAACCAATGAATGATGATTTTGGAAATGTAGACAATTTCCTTAATTTATGAAATAACTAACGACTGGAGCTTTATTCTATTTTGTCTTATTTTACTACTGGAATATATTTCCACTAGAATATTTTACTGTTGGAATATTTTACTACTAGAGTATTTTACTGCTGGCCTATTTCTTTATTGCAGTGGGCTTTTCTATTTGTGCTGATGTGTCTACTATAGGAAATGTTTTAGGCCATCCCGTAATCCTTGCTAGTTTTAACCTAAAGCCAAATCATAAAAAAAAAAAATAATAAATAAATAAAAAGGCGAATTTCTCAAAAGTTTTACTGATAGCATTTAGGCCGTGTTTCAAGCTCATTGTCGAGTTTCGATTTAGGCCCCCAACCCAACTAGAACCTCATTTGTTGGAGGGAAAACTTTTTCGCCCCCAACACCTTTTAAGTCTCGAAAGGATTTTATTTGATGAAGATTTTTTTTTTTTAATTATTTACCTTTGACATTTCTAGTTGCCTTACAATATTAAAGTCAGAATTAAATAAGGGATGAGAGAGAAGCGAGAAAGTATTTTAGGGTTTATGTTAAAAAAGGAAAGAAGGAAAAAAAGTCAAGTATTTTAGGTTTTATTACATGTGTCAAACAAAAAAGGAAATAAAATAAAACAAGGCAGAAAATAAAAAAATAAAGACAAACAGAATTAATAAGGAAAGAAAAAAAAATTGGCATCAAGGACAAGATAAAACAGAAAATGAAAAGAAATATGGAATCTGCTCAAGTTGGCGTATGCCATGAGAAAGATGCATATGCATCATTCTATAGGTGTACGCACCTGGGCTTCAAACACCTAGCAAATAGAGAGGAGAGAGAGAACATTGAGAAAAAGAGAGTGATAATGAGGAAGGACAAGAAAAATGAAGGGAAAGAAAAGTATACAGAGAGGGATAAAAATAGGGGGTTTGCACTTTGCAAGGAGGGCGGAGTGGCCAATGTTCAATTGTTTTTTTTTTTTTTTTTTTATACAAGATAGAATTTTTACTCTAGCCTAATCTAAGTGTATATGTGTTTGAAACTCCCTCCTGGAGACTTGAACCCCGACCCTTACCCCCCACACCTCACAAACACTTATACTTATGAAGTGACCATCGCACCAAGGGTGTGCGGTAGTGGCCAATGTTCAATTGTTAAAGTAGAAGAAAACCAAAGAAAATAGACTAATTTTATTTAGAATATTTTATAATAATTTTTGGGAGGTAATTTTTTGCCAATTAATCAAGTTGGAACATATTTTATTTCAGTCAATTCCTTTAATGTGACACATAAGCATCCGACAACCACATCAACAAATCCGATGGAGCCAAATAACAGTACAGAGACGACATTGAAACGTCAAACGTGTTTAAAAAGATGAAACTTTTTAAGAATTGTTGGTAAAATGTTTGAATCTTGTGTATGATATAGGACTAAATTGACACCAAATATTCGTTTAAGGACCACAAAGAAACTGACCCTAATATTTAATGAACAAAAGTAGATTTAATCATAAATTATAAAGAGGTGCTATGTTAACAATATTTTTACAACTCATAGGTGATTAGTTTTTATTAGTTCTAATTTAAACCTACCATTGAAATTACTTTTTTACGTTACCAATAACAACCCATACAACCTGCCACATAAAATTTATAAACAAAAACCTGTGCATTGCTCAGGTAACAAGCTAGAAAAATTCAATAAAGAGGAAGAACTGTGCTTTAAATTAGCATCAACAGCATTCAAGATCCAGCCTGATCCAACCTCCCCAGAATCTAAACCCACAAACTGGAGTAAAATCTGTAATAAAAACTTTACAACAATTGTTAACAAATCTTGCAGGGGTGCAGATACGAGGTTATTTCTATATTCTATACCAAATTCCCATTCATCTCGCCGCCGCGGGGGGGTGGGGGTGGGGGGGTGTTGAGAACTAATAAGTTATTATGAGAAAAACTGATGGAAAAATTTACAGGCAATGGTGTATTAGGAAAAGAGTAATACAAATGGAGGAAGTAAAAAGTATACTGTAAAACTACAAGGACAAAACTTTAGGGTATCACCATGAGGCCTAATCTGCTCCTAATTTTCTATTTAAATACTTCTAACAAGGACTAATGACACTTACAGATTAACTTATACTAGACTTTAAAAGAATCAGGTTAGATATGGCTCCAAATGCATTAACTAATACTTCCAGCCTGATCAATCAAAGTGCCAACTTGGTCTCCGCATAATGCTCTTGAGATATTCCCAGGCTCAAGCAGATTAAAAACCACAACTACAGAGAAAGTATATAAACCTTTTAGACAAAAGAGAAGGATAAAATATGGCATTGAAAATTTAGAAGAATGAAATAAGACCAACCAGGAATTCCATTCTCTTCACAGTATGTTATCGCCATCAGGTCCATAGAGGTTATGGTGCTAGAAATAGCATCACGATAGGAAATGTGATCAAGTATCACATTGCTGTTACCAGAATGAAAGTCATAGACACCATTTACACTGGTACCTTTAAGAACTGCATCTGCATTAACTGAGACCCAAAAAAAAAAAAATACACAACATCACAATGTCCTCCAAGACAATGTTCCTCAATATATATATATAAAGATGGTGAACCAGAAATGTAGAGGAAAATATTGGTATGTTGGAAAAGGGTAGGGTCATACGCTCAGAAGCTCTCAGAGCTGCAGCTGTATCAGTAGTGAAGAGTGGATTTCCAGTGCCAGCACCAACACCACCAAATATGACAACTCTTCCTTTCTCAAGATGCCGGATGGCCCGTTGCCTGCTATAGGGTTCAGCAATCTCTGGCATAGCAAATGCACTTTGCACACGTGTCTGAATGCCCAGCTTCTCTAGTGCTGATTGGAGCAGTATAGAGTTCATAACTGTTGCCATCATACTGCAACAGATCAAAAATGGCCAAATGGTCAGCATGAAAGCAACAACTGAAGTTTAAGATGAGAACATAAATTACTTAATCCGTATACAGTGGAGTTTGATAAAAATATATGGAAATAAAGAAGCAAACGAAGGAAATAGACCATCAGGAATTATAAAATTTGACATAACAAACATGTCTGTACTATGAGAGTACAATCAAGTTTTCCTTTTCAAACCAGTTTACATATCAGCAAAAAGGGCTGAGAACTGCCAAAATATCTATTTAGTACAAGATAACCAAGTAACTTCACTACACCTAAATTTGCATCAAAGATCCTCACAAACTAGTAAAACAGCAAAAATCTCTAACAAAGGAAAAGAAACAGTACGAAAACAATTCTAACTATGCTGACTTCTGAATCACTATGTTTCTCAGTCTCATTCTAGTTCTGCACACAGCATCAACAAAATGCAGCAAATAGAAGTGGCCGAATACATTGTAGTTTAAAAGAAACAATGATAACATAGGGATAAAACCAATGTACTTCAATTTGAGCAATAAAATAAAACCAACAACATAACGACGAGGACAGTAAAGATAAAACTTCAATTATTTTTCTCAGAAAACAAATCACTAACATGCTCAAGTACATGGGACACATACAAGATGTCAAGAACTGCTCTTACAAATTACAATCTAGAATTCAAAGGGTCAATGAATTCTTAAATAGAAGTGGAATAGACACTGGCTAGAATAGTCATCCAATCATACAAAGATCTCAAAAACAATGATTAACTGAATTCCAAAGGAACTCAGCACCATTATAAGTCAGACATTCCCTTCTCTCCAAATCATCCACATTAGGAACAGTAGAACAGCATTACAAAATTTACTGCTCTTATGAATTCCTCCAAAAACAGAGCTGACTAGCTATTGCTGATTGACCTTTTAAACATCAATAAAGTGATAATATTAAACCACAGCCTGGTGCAGAAGTTTTACTGCAAGATAGAAGTTGTAATGTCGGTTAAAGGCCATTACCCAATTTGGTAAGCTGTAGGTCTATCTAAGCCAGTAGCAGATACCCATGTGTCTCCGCAAAAGAAATTACGACCTCCAACAACAATTGCCACCTATAAAATAATTTGAATCACAAAAAGAACAAAATTAACATTGAAAGCACAAAATTTAAGACATATGTTAAAAATGAAAAATGAAAAGAAAAAAAATTAGGGAAGTTTGGTATACCTCCACCCCAATGCGGCAAGCAGATGCAACTTCCTTAGCAACCTGCATCGCCACCTAATGACAGAAGAAAGCAGTTCAGGTTGAATTTTTCATTCAAAAACTAGTAGTAGGATGAAGTAATTCATTTGTTCAAAATTTCCAAAAGTCATAACAAATCCAATTGCAAATCAATGATAACATGTAGAGAGAACGTGCACCTTGGGGTCAATACTCTGGCAGTTCCCAGCTAATGCAGTACCACTGATTTTAAACACTACTCTATGCCATTTTAAATTTGATATCGGTTTGGATTTCAGATTGTTTGTCAAGGCAGCATTGCTCGACATATATCTGTCCATAAAAATATCAGACATTTGATTAGATGAATATGAAAGTCTTCTATGCCATGACATGCTATGAACTGACTAACTTGGCAATAAAAATGTTTGGTCTAAACATCTACTATGCATGCTGCACCTCCCCCTTAGCAAGACAAACGGTCTATCAGCTGATTCAGCTGTACCCCTAAAAACTTCATTTTATCAACACAATTTAAAAACAACCCAATTAATCATAAATTCTCATAAATGTCACACTCATCATCTACCATAATAGTATTAACTTATAACATATAAGCTCAACCAGAATGTCTGCAGTAGAATAAAGATACACAGTCAAGCAACATTCCTCATATCTCACATCCCTTCCGGGATAATCCAAGAAGTCATTCTCATCAACAACACAAAATTTCAGTCACAATGCACATGCCACCACAAAAATTTCACCTTTGAAAATTTTACAAAACTAAAATGGTTTTAGATTTGCCAATGTGCTCATCCTCAAACTATGTCATGAATTCAACAAAATATTATTATACATAACAAGCACTTAAAAAAAAAAAGAAAACACTCCCCAAAACTAAATCCGTAACCAATTTAATCCAAAACTCGATAAATTAACAAAAAAAAAAAAATTAAACAACAACAATGACAAAGAACAAAAATTAGAATATTTTACATAACTCAAATGCTAATAAAAAACTCATTACCAATGAGCTCACCCTCAAACTACATCATGAATTCAAGAGTCGCTCCTTGCATGTGTAAACATAACAATAAAAAATAAAAATAAAAAAAATGTATGCTTAAATACATTGTCAGTCCCCCAAAGTTTAGCACATGGATGATTTTAGTCTCTGAAGTTTAAAGAGATCGCTTTTAAAACTAATCATTTTAAATTTAGGAAGCACAAACACAGACACGGGTATTGATATGTGTACAAAACATTAACACAAGCAATTTCCGAAAAATTATAACATGACACGCGCAGTTATAACACTGGTATGACAAGATACTCCGGAAAAATTATAGTGATTAAAATCGCTAATGACTTAAATTTAAGAACAAAAAATAAATAAATTTTGGTTAAAAACTTGAAATTAAAAAAACCTCTTAGATTGGCGAGGCGATCTAGCGTGAGAAATGGACCGGTCCTCGTCGGAACAGCCGCCTTTGTTGGCGGTTCCGGAATTTCCGACGATAGCCTCAATCTTCTTGAACCAATGCCAATGCGAGTGCGTGGTGGTGGTACTACCCGTAGCAGCGCTCATTCTCTGCAGCTCCACCTTGTACCTTTTCTTCAAATTGTCGATCTTGTTCTTACACTGCTCCACACTCTTGTACGTCGCCTTGCTCTTATCACCGCCGCCGCAGACGCCGCCGCCGCAGCGATCGGTCACAGCCTCCGCCACCTCCTCCCAATCCCTCCCGCGAAGGTTCCCGCGGTTCAGCTCGTTGTACTTCTCCGTGTACGCCTCCAGCAGACACGCGATCGCCGTGTCCGACCACTCCTCGCGGTCCTTCCGGTACGACTCGTTCTCCGACTCGCCCGAGTTGCTGCATTTGTGCTTCTTGTAGTAGTTGTAAGGAGAGGCGGTCCGCTTCGGCGGAGTCGGGGCTCCGGGCGGCCCGCCGGGTCTGTTGCTCGGGTCGGATTCGGCGTCGTTGAACGGGGCTTCGGTGGAGTAGTACGCGGCGGCGTCGTGGCGCGTGTGCGCGTGGGGGTTGGGAGAAGAGGAAGAAGAGTCGATGAGAGGAAAGTCATCGGAAGAGGCCATAGATAGAGGAGGAGGCGGTTAGGGTTTGGGGAAAAGGAGTGACGGCAGCGTTTAGACGGTTCTGAAAGGTGTTAGAGGGATGTGCCGTCACGTCATGTAACGGTTCCGTCTAACTTCTTCTTCTTGTTGTGCGTTGTTGTTGTTGTTGTTGTTTGGTTTTGACACTTTTTGCATCTCTTCAAATTCTCCATTGTATAATGAAAGGAAAAAAAAAAATTATTATTCCATGTTTTATGGTACAACAATTATATAAGGAAATAAAAAAATTCTTAAAATTTAATTAAGTGTCTCATGATTTTTAATAAGAATTTTATAATTTTTTGGATTTTAGAAAAGAAAATGTGGGAGGATAACATAGAAACATAAAGTTTTTATTTTTTGGATATTTAAAAATGAAAAATGGTTATCTATTGAGAAAGGTAGCATAGGGAATATCCAAAGATTATAATTATGTTCTATAAATAAATAAATAAAAAGTGAAATGAAAATAATGTCTATTTTAATTTAAACTAATCGTATATGAGAGTAGAAAATTAATTATAATGAAAAAATTGTGAAAAAGCGGTGGTTTTGGGGTGGGGGGGTAAATATAATGAAATTAATAAAAATTGAAGTTTCACATAAAACAAAAGGTTTAAATTGAAGTGAAACAATAACTACACGGTATTGTTTTGTTTAAACATTTTTCGCTAATAATGTCAATGTGTGCAATGAAGAAAATATTCAATCCTCTTGTTAGATCATTCACATGGTCTTCTCCCACCAATAAAACAAAATAAGTTTTAATTACTATGTGATCTCCTTGAATTCTAAATATGACTGTCATCTTGTAGGACTGAATAAATTCTAAATGAGCTTGTGGTTTGATTTTTTTTTTAGTACAAAGTTTAATTTCACTTAATTTGAAACCACTCTTACTCTGATATTTAAAATATAATTAGTATTACTCTTGTGCAATGCATGGCTTGATGAAAATTCATATTTAAGCTCAAAAATTTTGAAATAATTAAAAATAAATTATTAAATAAATAGTAATAATAAATTATAAAATAGGTAAATAATTTTAATAAAAAGAATTATTTTAAGTTTTGATTGTTTAGAGTTTAGACCTTATCGGTGTTTATTCATTTTTATTTTTTACAATTCTCTTCGTGTTTTGTATTAATTTCTTAATATGAGATATAGAATGAGTTTGATCATTTCTATTTGAGTTATGTTTAATCTATGCCCTAGCCAGTACAAACAATAATAAACAAAATAGTTCTTTAATACCGATTTTTTCCTAGTGATAGTCTAATTGGAAAAATCAACACACTCACAAATTAAATATAATAACCTAAACTAAAAATCAAAACATTCACAAAAGAGTTCAAAAATTGAGAATATAAAAAAACAAAATAAAAAACTTACATAAGAGAACTGAGAACTTAAAGGGATGTTCATTGTTTTCTTCTTTATAGTAAACTTAATATGGCATAATATCCTACATATAAATTTAGAAGTAAAGAATAATAAGTAAGATGAATTTATTAGATTAAAACATAAGTATAAATTGCTTTAAAAAAAATAAATAAATAAATAAAAACAAGAACATGAGGTGTATTGTGTGGAGTTTAATACCGATTTTTTCCTAGTGATAGTCTAATTGGAAAAATCAACACACTCACAAATTAAATATAATAACCTAAACTAAAAATCAAAACATTCACAAAAGAGTTCAAAAATTGAGAATATAAAAAAACAAAATAAAAAACTTACATAAGAGAACTGAGAACTTAAAGGGATGTTCATTGTTTTCTTCTTTATAGTAAACTTAATATGGCATAATATCCTACATATAAATTTAGAAGTAAAGAATAATAAGTAAGATGAATTTATTAGATTAAAACATAAGTATAAATTGCTTTAAAATAAATAAATAAATAAATAAAAACAAGAACATGAGGTGTATTGTGTGGAGTTTAATTACAAGGATGGCTCATTGATTAAGAGGGATTGTATCGTTGGTGAATTTATATAAGTTCTAAAAATTTTGATAATAGACTTTTAATTGGAGTAGAATTTAAATTTATAAAACTTAGATGATAAATCTTTATCTAAATTAAATTATTGTTAAATTTTATCCCTTAGTCAAGAGCTTTGTAGCTTAAATTCTGATAAAATATTAATTTAATAAGATGCAACTTGAGGAAGAAAAACAAAAACATGGGTCGTGTCATGTGTGGGAGTTAAGTTTAAAAATTTTTGATAATAGACTTTTAGTTTGAATAAAAATTTAAATTTATTTTAAATTATTGTTAAATCATGCAACTTGAGAAAAAGTAGAATTTAAATTTATAAAACTTAGGTGATAAATCTTTATCTAAATTAAATTATTGTTAAATTTTATCCCTTAGTCAAGAGCTTTATAGCTTAATATCCTAATAAAATATTAATTTAATAAGATGCAACTTAAGGAAAAAAAATGTGGGTTGTGTCATGTGTGGGATTTAAGTTTAGAAATTTTTTATAATAGGCTTTTAGTTTGAATAAAAATTTTAATTTATTTTAAATTATTGTTAAATCATGCAACTTGAGGGGAAAAAAAAAAACTAGAGTTGTGTGAGATTTAAGTTAAAAAAATTTTGATAATAGACTTTTATTTTGAATAGTATTTAAATTTATTTTAAATTATTGTTAAATCTTACCCCTTAGTCAAAACATGAGTTGTTTTCTTTTTATAAAGAAAACATAAGTTGTTGTATGGGATTTAAGTTTAGAAATTTTTTATAATAGACTTTTAGTTCGAATAAGATTTAAATTTGTTGAAATTTAAATGATAAAGTTTTACCTAAATCAAACAGTTGTTAAATATTATCTCTTAATTGAGGAAATACATCATAACAAAAAATATATAATTAATTTACTAATTAGTGAAGGTAAAAGTAGCTACTTGATACAACCACGACTTTTAATTTCAAGCTTGTTTTTATTGTCAGTTTTTCAAAAACCTCTTTTTTTTCCTCTCTTCTAAATATAACCCTTAGTTTATTTATAATTTTTTTTAATAAATTATTTATAAAAAAAAAAAAGGTTTTCTTTGTCATGGTTGGACTTAAGAACCCTTCAGGCATAGCATTTCACTTGGCAAGATCCCATCACAAATGTCGGAATGCCCATTGGTGGAATTGCAATTAAATGAGTTTTTCCTTTCTTCTACAATTGGTTCACCCTCAAAAGTAATTCAAAACCAAATTCTTCGCCCACAAGAGCATTAGACAAGATTACTAAACCACAACACCTTTGCCATATAATCTTTTGCCTTTTTCTAAGAGTGGATTCCTACATAGAAACATCTGTGGCTCTCATTACCTTGTTTGAGCTAGTCATGCAATTATATATTGCATCAAGGAAGGGGAAAGTCTCAAAACAGGATTTGCGTATTCATCACCATTCAACAGGTCACAGAATAATAGTTGAATGCTTTTCATGTCAAATATAAGCTTGAGTGATTCAAATCCCCTGTTATACTTCTAGTTTAATTCTCAGCATCTACAGCTGCATGCTACTCCTACATAACAGTATCTTGCGTTCTATGCTATTACCACAATCCTCAAACTTTGTACTTTCACCCGAAAGTGTTACTGTGCAATTGGCATGTCTAGAGCTCTGGCCTCTGAGCTGCATTATACAGAAGTTTGGTAAGAAGAAAGAATTTGGGTTTGCAGTAGGTAGAAAATTGGATGAGGCATGAATCCTAATATATTGCCTTCATCTACCAACTGAACACACTCACAAGGCCATAACCCTTTTTTTCCAGTCACATGGCAGGATACATTGATAGTTAAATGGTCTGCCGAAAATCAGTTGTATGGATTGCAACCATTGCCATGTAAATGGACAACACAAGGATCAACTGAACTCAAGTTCGTATTTTATAATTAAACATCAGAAGCAATTGGAGAGCTTGAAACCCAATGAGAGTGATAATAATTATCTGCCTGATATACTGCATCACCTGATTCACCCTTAATAAAAAAAACATTCATTTCTTTATAAGTGTAATAAAAAACATTCATGAGGCGAAAACTCTATTTTTAACCCGATACTGGCCTTATGAGGATATTGTTTACAACCAAATGACATGAAAATGCAATAAGGATAGAACAAGTACGTGATTTGAGAAGCAAACCAGAAAGGCAATTAGAGAACTTGAATCCCTGTATGAATTAAAAGCAATTATCTGCTAGTTCAGTGGCCAACTAATTTTTACATTCACAGTAAAAGAACCCCAAATATTAGAAACACTATTCCAATATTTTCACACATTATCATCATCATCAGCATTTGAAGATGCATCATTATCATCATCATCAGGACCCTTTTGGGCCTTCCTCTCCTGCCATCTTCCCCATATCCACTTCAATACAATGAATCCTCCCAGAGCATAAACCTACCAGTATACAAAGTATATTCATTATTATATATAAATAAAGGAGGTGGAGTAGGGGAATTACAACTGCAGTTGAGTGGAAACTTAAGTTTACAATCATTCTTGTGTTTATGGTCTGAGAACACACAAAAAGACTGTTACAAAGTGCAATAAACGAAATACACCCAAATTAGGTCATTTCAATGCAGTGCCAAAATTTAACGAAACCTAATTAGGGTAAAACTAGGTAGCTGAGCCTTCAAGGTATTGAGACAACCAACATTAGACCACCAAAGAAAATCTGATAGTTAGCTTTGATTGAACAGAAAAGAAAGGTGAATATCTCATTGGAAATTGTTATTTCCATTACTAAACACTTGACTGATAGTGGACAGGACTTGAGTAAAACTATTTAATAGTTTTCAGTAAAAGTGTTGACTGATTGTGGACAGGACTTAAGTAAAACTGTTGAAGGCTTTGCAGGACATGAAAGTTGATAGGAATGATCATTCCTATCAACCAGACCTGGAGAAGACATGAATAAGTTGGAGAGAGAAGATGCTCCATCAACTATGGTGGATGGCATTCGGTTAATGAGGAAGCATGCAGTTAGAACAACATCGCTCCAAAACTGTTTGGGTACATTCATATGAAACAAAAAGTCTCAGGAAATATCAAGGAGATGTCTAAATTCACTCAGCAACACCAATTTGTTGTGGTAAGTGAGGACAAGTGGTATGGTGCACAATGCCTTTTTCAGATAAATAAGTAGCTAAGAAATGATGTTTCTTAGACATTTTTTGGCATTGTCAGAATGCACAGTTTTGGATATTTTTGGCCAAATTAGGTTCTGATTTCTTTGCGAAAAATTTGAAAATTTGACATTTACTTGGAACGATTTCACATTAAAATAGCAAACACTCAAGTCATTCCGGAGTAATCATCAACAAAAGTAACAGCATATTGAAATCTATTTGATGAAACATGGAAATGACCTCATATATTGAAATGGACTAACTCAAATGGATTAGGAACTAAAACAACAGAACTAGAGGGGAATGACACACTATTGTGTTTACTGATTTGACATAATTCATGGGATAAAGAAGAAATGTGACTAAGAGTCTAGACTTGAATCTTCAATATGGCCAGAGATGAGTGACCAAGTTGACAATGCCACTCCATGAAAGATAAGGAAGACTAAAGGACTCATGAAGGAGAGATAGGTGCAAAATTCAAATAGTTGCGAGCACCAAACTTATGTCCCACACCAATCATCAGTTTAAGCTGCAGATCTTGAAAGATACTTCTGGAGGGGCAAAAACTAACACAACACTTAAGGTTTTTCGTTGGTTACACTACTAATGGACAACTAATTAAAGGGAAACCAGGAATGATTAAAACAGATAACACATAAGGCGAGTGGTTTTAGAGCCCTGAACTTTGGTTAAGGAACCGTTAGGTAATGTAACACTCTAAGGTGATGTAACAATATGATAACCAAAAAGATTAGTGAACGCACCAATCATATGCTCAATGGCACCAGAATTGATGACCCATAGATAAGAGGTAGAGAGAAAAGATAGTGGGGGTGCAATGCCTGACTAAGCTAGAGTGGTGGTGTAGTAAGAAGCTACCCACTTTTGATGCAAATCATGCCTGTCCTTGGATATAGAGATCAATTCTACTATTGGGTATAGTGGACGATCTTGATGCTAGAGGAGACTCATCCTGATAGAATTCCTAATTGGCAAACCCAAGGATATGCCATGGAGATCCCAAACGTAATCTATGGTATGATTGTTGCCCTCACAATGCATACACTTTTTATGTTCTTGGTTTCTAGTGCAGTTGCGATTCCCCTAGAGTTGCATCCACCATGCACATTATGATCACCCTGACTACTACAACATCTTAGTGATACATTAGAACTGCCACAAGAGGCGATAAGTACAGAGCTCTCACTAGAACCAGTGTTTGTGTCCAAATTATTAAAGCATTGGGGAATAAACCTCATGTAAAGAGGGAAGGTCAGGAGTTACACAAGATCTAGGCACAAACTGGCTCATACTCAGATTTCAGACCACTGAGAAATCGCACTACATCCAAATGCTGGCGTTGTTTTTCCATATAGTGTAGATCAGTTGAGAGTGGTTGATACAAGTTTCTCTCCTCAAGTACCCCCAAGACCTAATAATAATATTCTGCCAAGTTCGGACTGCCTTGCTCAAGATTGAAATACTACTTACAAACATTATTCAAACCTAGAATAAATATGCTGCAAGTGCTCCCAAATGGCCTTCGCAGATCAGAGGTGCATCAAAGTGACTCCTATATTGGGATTGATAATAGAGAGCATGAGTGACAAGATCAGATTGTTTTCTAGATCCCAAAGGCTTGTTGAGGTAGCAGTAGTATGAAGGGTAGTTTACCCATCTAAGCTTGTCGTATCACTAACACATGCAGAGGATGATGGTTTGTCATACAAGAGATGGTTAAATAATTCCTTTCCTCTTAAGAATATTTCAATTGAGCCAGTCCAACAAATGTAGTTGTAGGCTTGTAGCCAATAAGCTTAAATCATATCATGGGAGAACTCATAGTAGATGGGGAGGAGATAAGCTCATGTCTAGTATTCACTGCGCAAGGAAAACAAATAAGTTCAAGCACAAAAGATGAACAACTTAGAAACTCACTGAGTAGCTGAATAACGGTTGAAACAGCTGAAGCTGACTAAAAATGGTACTGAATCAGCCTAGCCAACATGTGCTCTATTTTGGCCAAAATATGCTTACTCTCTCTCTCACACACACGACGTGTGAAAATTCTACTCAACCCAAATATCATATCCTAAACTTCATCCTTATCTAGTTTGGGGAAAAAGAAAAAACTATGGTCCCTTTGCCTATGCCTTGAATTGAATCAACTTTGCTGATATAGTTTCTCTGCATTTTGCAACTTTTCCAGACACACAAATAGTGACAAAACAAGATTAAAAAAAAAGGCCCATCTCAACTCACAAAGACAAAGTGTAGACTCAAATCATCCAAACACAATTATCACAACCCCAATTTCAAAATCTTACTACAACTTTATCGTGCCATAATCAACTCAACCTGAAAAACACCATCATCCAATGACCAAACAACACAAATTCCAAGTTATCACATTCAAACTCTCTCTCTATCTCATTTTCCTCCACATTCCCAACAACCAAACACAATTTACCACAACACACAAAAAGAACAAGGAATTTAAACAAAAATATAAATAAATAAATAAATAAATAAAGCAAACCTGCCACAGGATAAAAGGATTGGAAGTCTTAGTAGAAGGCTCTTCAACTTCAACAGCCAAAGGGGGTGGAATCAACGGTTTCCTCTCTGCAAAGTTCACAACATCAGGTTTCTTAGTCGAGTCTTCTTTACCTTCATCGTCACCAACCACTATTTCACCTTTCACTTCCTCTTTCACAACAGCCTCTACCTTCGGTCCTCCATGCTTCAGAAATGGGATTTCAAGCTTAAACTTTGGGAACAACGAGAACAGGTTCTGGGGTCCTTTTGGGTCTTCTTTACTGGTAGAGATTTCAGTGTTTTCAGCCATTTTTGAGGTTGAGAGAAAATGGGTTGTGCTTCGAATGTGGGTATTTTGTTTCTAGCGGCGGAAAAAACAGAGTGAGATATTTGAGAGTAAAGGTGGGGCTCTGTTCTGGTTTTAGGCCCCAACGTTTTGTTTTGGGTTTTCTTTTCTTGAAGCTAGCGAGTCTTGTCTGGAAGGTTATAGGTACAAGAAGCCACTAGTGTGAGCTAAAGATTTGACACGTCATGAGCAGATAAATAAATAAATAAATAAATAAAAACATATATTTTTTAATTTACTTAATAATTAAAAAATAAATTGCAAGTTTTTGGCAAAACTTTTATTTTAGGTTTTTTTTTTGAGGGAAACTTTAATTTTAAACTAAAATGCAAATTGCACCTTCTATGTTTAACTAATATTCCTTTTAGTAATGTAACTTTACTTTTAATTAATTGAGTACTCTAAATTTTAAATATATTAAATTTTGACATTTTGTCCAATTCCGTTAAAATTGCCATCAAGTGTACAATTAACAAATGAAAAAAAAAAAAAAACCTAATGAAAAATTATTATTATTATTATTTTAAATTATCACATGAAAAAAAGAAATAAAATATTTTTGTCAATTTTATAGATTTTTTTTTTTTCATGTGAGAAAAATATTTTTTTTAATGAAAGTGGATGGAATGCTAGAATTTAAAATTTAGAGGATTTAATTTAATTAAAGTTTTTTTTTTTTTTTTTTTGGGAGAGAGAGTTTTAACCTATAACATCAATTTTTGATGATAACTCTTTATCATCAGACTAAAATATCAATCAAATTTTGATGTAGGCGGAAATTGAGGCTCAGATCTCTTATTCAACTATTAGAGACTTTATCAGTTAAACAAAAGTAAAATTAAAATATTGAAATGAATTTGAGTTAAACGTAGAGGGAGTATTTTGCATTTTACCCTTTATTTTTTTGAACATGAAGAAAAATAATTTTTAATAATGCTAGAAACATGACAAATTTTACAACTACTTAAATGATAAATTATTATCAATTTGACATCTCCTGAAATCATCCATGACAACACTTTTTGGATATCATACACTATCCACATTCCACAACTTACCGTTTTCAATCGTTGTGAATTTATTATAATTTTAGATTTACCTTTTTTTGAGGGAAGAATTGATATTAGACACACCAATCACAACCTACCATTTCAAATTTTCAACCATAACACACACACACACACACACACACACACACACACACACATATATATATATATATATCATACACTAAGCACAAACTGTGTGTAGTTTTAAACTTACCTTTATGAAAAAAATGATAACAAAAGTTATAGGTAAATCTTAATCAATTTTCATAACTACTAAGGCAATGAATTCTTAATCAATTTACGTGAAAATCAATAAAAACTTACAACTTTAACAAGTTATTATGAAAATGACTGTTGGTAAGATCACTCAAGCTTATCATGTACTTTAAAAAACAAATTTTAAAACATAATTTTTACTTATCAAAAGAGAAAAAGAATCATTTAATTTTTCATATTGTATGGTATTGGTAGGTCAACAAGTAAATTTATTACCAAATCAACGTATTATAAATATAAATACTATTCTAAACGAAGATGATTTGTTTTATGGTCAATACCTAATTTTACCAAATTAAACATATTCTTATTATCTTATCTAAAACTTAATTTCTTAGATTAAGAAATATAGTTGGTTAATTTTAAATTATGTGAATATATGACATTAGGCAATAGGTACACCTTTAATATTATTATTAAGAAATGAAAATTGGTTTTAAATTATGTGAATATATCAACAATTGTCTTGGGATGTAGCCTAGTTTTCACAGCAATAAAAGTTTCTATGTTACTTTTATAAAAACAAATGTCCTCAAGCATATGAATATATGATTAATACAAAATAAAACCTTACTGGAGAGCACAACTCTTGTGAACAAGACCACCCACCACTTTGTTTGCTTTCTTATATCCATGCTTCTTGCTCTTGGAAGGACTAGTACAACGAGTCATCAAGGTCATGACTCGTTAGGAATCTATTAGTTTGTGATTAAATTATTAGTCCTAGGTGAGAGTCACAGGCACCTCAAATTTTTATTTTTAATTTGTGATTAGTCCTATGTGAGGTTCGAACCATTCCTCATAATTGGTCTACATCTTTGATGAGTGAATATTGTATAACATCCAAAGAGGTTCTTTCATCAAATGACATGCTCAACTTTCAAGAAAATTATACTTTATCACCCTAAACTTTACCTCATATTACACTTTACATTCTAAATTTTTTGAATGCACATTTTGCATCCTAAACTATGACCCATTGTTACACTTTCCACCCTGACATTAAATTTGAAGTTAATTTTGATGGAAATTCAAAGTTTATGCTGCAAAGTGTAATAAAGAGTACAATTTAGGATGATAAAATGTAATTTATCTTTTATTTTTAAAAGATTAAGAAGAGAGGCAATTAGATCTTTTCAAATGGTGCTATATTTTTCCATCTAAGTTAACGATAAACTTGACGTCAGGTGCAAAGTGTAAAAATGTCATAGTTTAGGGTGCAAAACATGCATTCGAAACAAGAAAGGAAGTCCAAGGCTCTCGATAGATAGTTATCTATCGAGGATTTGTCAAGAAGCTGTCAAGTTAGATAAAAAGCAGTTTTTCAAAGAGAGGAAAAACACACAGAAATGAATGCAAACAAGTAAGCTACTCAACCAATAATCCAAACAATATTTTAAACTTTCGAAAACATCACTTAACAAGAAAAATGCAAAGCATTCATGATCCAAAACACACACACATACTAAACAAGTCTAACCAATTTTATATTTCAAAAACAAGTCAAGACAATTTAGTGAGCACACATTTGCACATGTATCCCTTTTGATGGCCAAATCACATTATACCTGCACATGTATTAAAAGTAGTAAAGAATATGCACGTTGTATGTGAAAACATCGGAAGAGTGCATAAATGTCTCAAGTTATGATGATTTGAGATATGAGAAAATCAATTTTAACTCACACACTCACACACAATCATAATTGCTTGATGGAGACTATCACCTTTGAGATACATTCTATAACTCCCAAATCTCCTAGAAACATGCTTGCAACCATATTTAAAAGCATTTTGATTCTTTTTGCTTTTTTTTTTTTTGGCATATATTTCTTTTTGAGCGTATCATGCATGAGCAAATAAGAAAGAGAATAAATACTCAATTATGTTAAGCTTTAAACATCACAATTTTGCTATGCCGAAGCATATAGATGTTATTCATGATTGGCAGGCTTTAGTGGTGAGATGATTATTTATGCTTTTCTTTTAGGATTTTTTAGTCCTTCCCGTCAAAAAGAGTAATATGAGTGTTAAGTACAAGAGATTACTTAATCGTACTCATCACAAACACAAGCCACAAACCTCACTTGCTTAGTTATGCATTAAGATGCTTATCTAAGTTACAAAAGATACAAAATTTAGAAAATTTTGTTTCAATGGCCATCTAAGGTATACAAGTACCAAAGTATACAAAACACACATTGTTTTTGTATTTTTTTTTAATTTTTTTAATTTTTATTAAAAAAAAAAAACTGAAAACAAACAAACAAAAACATGTTGATCAAAACATAGCATAAAACTAAATTGACTCAAAAACAAGAAAGCAAAACACACAAATAATGCATAAACAAAAAAAGGGAGAGAGAGAAAAAGTGACTAAATCACTCTAAGCTTTTTTTCCTTCCACATCTTGGAAGAACCTTTCTATTAAGCGAACCTTTGATCCTGTGATGAGGGGGAAGAATTAAAACCGTTCAAGTTCGAAAGGAAAATGAGAGCCTTAAGAAGATCTCCAAGATGAGCAAAAGAGGATGGAAACTGATTTTGGTTTTTGGATGAGATCATACTATTGCTTTGTTGAGTAACTAACCACTTGTAGTAATTTGGGTGAGTATGCCCTGAAACTCCACAATGATGACAGAGATGCTGCTTCTTCTGTTTAGACTTTTGGTTATTACCCTTCTTAGTTCTAGGGTTTCTAGTCTCTTTGTTTTCAAGTTTAGAGGGTGCTCCTAAAATTGATTTTGCTTTATCTATGTTCTCACTAGCTATATCAATTTTTCAATCATTGTTCTCGGAATTAACATTATTAGTAGATGAGACAAACACAGTAGTACTAAAAGAAGCAATATTAGGAGAAGATAAATCATACCCCAAACCAGTTCTATCAGAAGTAGATTTTTGAAAGTTAAGCATCTCATCAAGGTTTGCACTAGAAGTCCTCTCCAATTGAGCTCTGACCTATAACAATTCTACTTCAACCTTCTTGGTCTTTTCTACCAAGAAGTTGTTCTTAAATCGCAGTGCTCCAATGGTCTAATTAACTTCTACAAATTTTGTGGAGAGCTCCTCTCAATCTAGCTCAACATCATTCAGCTTCTTGGTGGCTAGCCTATATAGTTTTTCATGCTTCCAATAGTCTTAAGATATGTTGGACATTCTTGTTTCATATGTCCAAAACCTTAACATTTGAAACACTTTGGTCTGGAGGGAACAATGTACTGACCGCCTTCCTTAGCATCCTTCTTCCCTCTATCTTGACTCTTGACTTGTGAAGAACTGGATTGCTTACGGTCCTTGTCGAATTCTCTTGCATTGGCATTCTTAATAAACTTCTTGAATTGCCTGGTGATGTAGGATTTCATCTTGGAATCTTTATCATCAGAGGACTCATCTGTATCACTACTTTTGGCCTTCAATGCCATGTTCTTGCTCTTGCTTGATTTCCCGATCTTAGTTAAACCCAATTCATAGGTTTGCAAGTTGCCAACCAGCTTTGTCAAAGGAATTTTGTCAATATCCTTTAATTCCTTAAAGGTAATGATCTTGGCATGAAATTTCTTCGGAAGAGATCTGAGCACATTTTTTACAACCTTGGGTTCGAGAATGGTTTTCCTAAGATTAAAGGCAAAGTTGACTATGTCTTTCAGCTTGGCATAGAACTCATCAAACGACTTATCCTCCTTCATCTTAATTTCTTTAAAGCGTGTGGCAAGCCTTTAAAGCTTTGAATCCTTGACAGCCTTAGTCTCTTCATAAGTTGTCTGGAGGATAGTCCATGCTTCCTTAGTAGTTTTGGTAGAAGATATCTTCTTGAACTCCTCATTACTGATTGCACTAAATAAAGCATTCAATCCTCTACTGTTGAAGTTTGCCGCTTTGATCTTGGCGTCATCCCAATTAGCCGGCACTTCCTTTGGCTTAGTCCAGCCAATCTCCACAGCTTGCCACACCTTCTCATCTAAAGATTGTAAGAAAGCTCTCATGCATACTTTCCAGTATGCACAGTTAGTGCCATCAAATAAAGGAGGTATAATTAAAGATTGTCCTCTATCCATGACAAATAGGGGTCAATGGATCACATAGCAAAGATTAACCCTAATCAGAATGTGCCCGCTTGAATACCACTTGATAGGCTAAGAATGTATTGACTCATTTGGTAACTTAATCAAATTAATTAGCTAAGTGAATTAATTAGATTCAATTACATGCAATAAGCATGGTAGCACAAACAAATCACCAAATAACAAAATGCAATGGAAATTAAATTTGACACGGGTAATTTGTTTACGAATAGGGAAAATCATCGAGGCAAAACTCCATCAGGTGAATTTAAGGTCACCACTCTCAAGAATTCACTATTATCAAAACAAGCAGTTACAAGTAAAAAGAATCCCAGTATCTAATATCAAACTACAGTTGAACTCTTACCCCAATACCCAATTGGACTTGTAATATAGTAACAGTCTCTCCTTTCAATGCACGACAAATACGTGACTAACCAATCAATGCACGAATCCAAGTACATGACTAACACACCAACTTGAGAAAGATGTTAGTTACAAAGTTTTTCAGTTCATCCAAATGATAAAGATCAAGAAACTCATTGATTACAAAACCCTTGGCGTAAAGACGTAGTAGCTTCTACAAAGAAGATGATGAACTAGGGCAATTGTCTCCGATCACAATTTGCATGCAAAATGACTTTGCATCAAATTGCATAACCTTGCATCACCTTTGACAGCCCTTAAAATAATTCTTATATATGTCTAGGGTTGTGAAAAAAGAAACCCTACACAAATAACTTGCATATGTGTGAAAAATAGATCTGGAAATCTGAATTTCATAATTCTCGATAGATACAACTTCTAATACCAAATTACAGTTGAACCCTTACCCCAATATTTAATTGGACTTGTAATGTAATGACAATCTCTCCTTTCAATGCACGACAAGTACGTGACTAACCAATCGATGCACGAATCCAAGTACATGACTAACACACCAACTTGAGAAAAATGTTAGCTACAAAGTTTTTCAATTTATCCAAACGATGAAGATCAAGAAGCTCATTGGTTACAAAACCCTTGGCGCAAAGATGCAGTGGCTTCTACAAAGAAGATGATGAACTAGGGCAGTTGTCTCCGATCACAATTTGCATGCACAATGACTTTGCATCAAGTTGCATAACCTTGCATCACCTTTGACAGCCCTTAAAATAATTCTTGTATATGTCTAGGGTTGTGAGAAAAGAAACCCTACACAAATAACTTGCATATGTATGAAAAATAGATTTGGAAATATGAATTTCATAATTCTCGATAAATACAGCTTTTGTCGAGAGCTGTCGAGAATTCTTATTAAACCTTGATAGATATTATCTGTTGAGCTATCTGTCAAACTTTAATGAACAACACTTTTTCACTTGTTTCTTGGACAGATTTACATGGTTTCAATACTAGGCTTGAACTCTTGTTCCTTAAAGTACTAAACCATCCTAGATTTACCCAATTACAAATAAAGTACGTTTTGTTAAATGATTAGCCAATTTACAATAACATATGTTCTAACAAGTTTCACATATGTCCTAACACATTTAGATTAGGTTAAAATAGAATTTCTATTTTGTATATACAAAAAAAAGATTTGATTGGTACATGTTTTTTTAATAATAATAAAAAAAAGTTGTGATTGATACATAAAAAGTAAAGTGTAAATTGTCATTCGTGAACTCATATGAAAGTGATGTTACTTTTGTCATAAATTGACAACTTCATAGTATGTGATAGGTACATAAAATGAAAATTGGCTTTAAATTTTGTTATTTCCATTTTTAGGATTATTGATTCAACATTCTACTAGCAAGGGCCCCAGTTGTTTCAATTGGGGATGTTTTGAGGTGCAGTTTGGCCAAAATTA
The DNA here is from genome assembly GCF_001633185.2 of Quercus lobata. NCBI lineage: Eukaryota > Viridiplantae > Streptophyta > Magnoliopsida > Fagales > Fagaceae > Quercus > Quercus lobata. Next base: position 40,597,450 of record NC_044907.1, on the reverse strand, counting down.
TAACCACACCACACCTCAATTTTACAGTCACATGTACGATCTAGTATACAAAATGCAATTTGGTCGGTTTTTGGATTATATATTTTTCAAAGTGTCATGGTTAATTTCTAGTTTACTATTAATAATCATGACAATATGATAGTAAGTTTATATATATATATATATATATATATATGTAGGGGTAAAATTCCCAAGTTAAACAATGGGCCTTGGGCCCCGTACGGAGCCCAGCCATGACCAAAGGGGAAAAGGGGGACCAAAAGACTTTTGGCCCAACCCTGTTGAGCCCAACTTATTTAAAAGAAGTCCGAGGAGGAATGTCTCCTCGGACGTACCAAATACGGGTCCAATGTGCGCCATATCCATAGTGAAGAATCATCCTAAACAAATATGGGTAGTAAGGATAAGCCTCACAAAGCAGGAAGAAGGAAGAAAATGTAAGACATCCAGGGGGAACCACAACTGCCGCATTAAATGCAAGGGAGCTACTTTTCCAGCTACATTAATGTGGAGAAGACAGGCGAACAGTGTTACATTGGCCAATGCAACTCACAGAAAGATAGGGTGGATGTCCGATGGGACAGACACTCAAGTGAAAGTCCAAATGATTAACAAGTGTAAGACTCTTATTAATTTAAGGAGGCTATATAAGAGAAGGAAATCCCCATGAAGAAGGGAGAGAAAAAAGAAGGAAGAAAAAGGAGATAGATAGAGAGAGGAATGCTATAGTCTTTAATCAGAACCAGAGTTGCACCCATACGTCTCCTCGGATTGAGTATCCTGTGGACATAAAGGAGATAGTCTTACGTTCAAACTGCTGCATTGCTTACAATTAACTAACATTGACTTCGTCAAGCCCTAGTTCTGTAACCCGCTCTCTACAAATTCATTGTCTAGGGTTCTTTAGGCCAGAATCATTTACTTGCTGAGCCTGGACCTCAAAACCGACCCTACAATTGACGCCGTCTATGGGGAGAACTTGTGTCTCGACAAGTGAAATTGTAAGAAATGGAAGGATCAGGTCCGTGCCAAACCGGACGTACAGATTCCCAACGGCAGGACAATTTTTTGAATCTCGAACGGGAGAAAGACCAAGACAAGCAGCGAGAGGGCAGTGTGAACACCTCCCACACGAGCAGGAGCCGCTCGAAAGGGAAAGGTCATGCATCCCATAAGCGAAACGATCGAAAGGCTTTACAGCAAGAAATTGATGACTTGAAGAAGAAGCTGCGCCGAGCGCAGCGAAAACGTCCTTCACCCGGCTCGGACACTAGCAGTGATGAGGATAATGAATACAGGCGGAGATCAAGAACCCCTCCAAGAGAGACTTTTTCCTATGAGGAAGAGCAACCTCGCAAACGCGGCCACAAAAGCCCATCTTACTAAGTCCTGGCCAACGATGCCATGAGCAAGGCCCTGGATCGCATCTCCCAGTTGCCTTTCACGCGTAGAATAGAAGGGGTAGAGCTTCCTCAGCGGTTCCATCAACCAACATTTTCCATATACAATGGTCGGACTGACCCAGTAGAGCATGTAAGCCAATTTAACCAGAGGATGGCTATCCATTCCAGAGAAGAGGCGTTGATGTGTAAGGTGTTTTCGTCTAGCCTGGGACCTATGGCGATGAGATGGTTTGATGGCCTTAAGCCAAATTTCATAAATTCCTTTAAGCAGCTGACACAGGCTTTTGGTTCCCGCTTCATCACCAGCAGCAGAGTCCCTCGGCCCCTAGATTCCCTCCTATCCTTATCCATGCGAGAAGGAGAAACACTAAAGGCCTATTCAGACAGGTACTGGGAAATATATAATGAGATAGAGGGAAATTACGACGATGTCGCCATTAGTACGTTCAAGAGGGGCCTGCCGACGGAGCATGGCTTAAGGAAATCCCTAACTGGGAAACCGGTCACTAGCTTGCGCCAACTCATGGACAGAATTGACAAGTACAAAAGGGTCGAGGAGGACCAGCAGATGAGGAAGGGTAAAGTGAAGGTTGTCCCTCAGGAGAGGAGGGACTTCAGGTTAGACCGCTTTAACAACAGTAACAGGCTGAGAAGAGACTACGCGGAACAGTCTGGATCCACTAGGGCACAGGTAGTCCATGCTGTGTTCCAAGAACTATTACACAAGATCTTAGAGAAGGTGAAGTGCGAACCATTCTTTCAATGGCCGAGCAGGATGGCAGGTGACCCCTCGAAACGTAACCAGAATCTGTATTACGTGTACCACCAAGAGCCGGGTCATCTCACTGATGATTGTAGGAATCTGAAAAACCACTTGGACCGGCTAGTCCGAGAGGGGAAGTTGAGACATCTATTACATCACCCTGTGGGATGGCAGGAACAATCAAACATCGAAACCAGGCAAAGCGCATTGAGGCCGCCCATTGGCACAATAAATGTCATCCTCGCCGCACCTGGAAGGACCGGATCCAATCCTCTCAGAGTAATGTCAGTGGGCAGGCTCCCGTCTGAAGCCGATGACAGGGAATCTAAAAGGGCCAGAGCGAGTTCCACGCCCTTAATCGAATTCTCGGATGAGGACAAACTGGGAACCCTTCAACCCCACGACGACGCCCTAGTCGTCACGCTCAGAATTGGGGGTTATGACGTGAAGAGGGTGTTAGTTGACCAAGGCAGTGCCTTGGAAGTAATGTATCCCGACTTGTATAAAGGATTGAACCTGAAGCCAAAGGACCTGTCGGCATACGACTCCCCTTTGGTCAGTTTTGAAGGAAAAACAGTCACCCCGAAAGGCATGATCAGGCTGCCTGTACAAATAGACTCAGACGTGGTGGAAGTGACTTCATTGTGGTGGATACGAACTTCATTGTGGTGGATGCGTACTCCCTTTACACAGCTATCGTGGCCCGACCATGGCTTCATGCACTAGGGGTTGTGTCATCAACCTTACACCAAAAAGTGAAGTATCCGTCAGGAGGTCAAGTCAAAGAAATAATAGGGAACCAAGCGATGGCCAGGCAATGCATGGTGTCCACAATCTCACAACGACCAAATAGTGAACATTCCACTTCAGCCGAGAATGGCTTATAGCAATTAATAACCCCGATCCCAGTTTCGGGTAGTGGAGGACTAGCCATAGAGGTAAGCTGTGAGGATCTGGAGAAAGTACTCGTCGGATCAGACCCCGAGAGGTTTTTTCAGGTCGGCTCAAAATTACCGCCCCAAGAGAAGTCAACACTAATTGATTTTCTCAGAAAAAATGTAGACGTATTCGCCTAGGACACCTACGAGGCCCCTGGGGTTGACCCAGATTTCATTTGCCATCACCTTAACGTTAACCCGACTATAACACCTAAGAAACAGTCTCTTCGGCGACCGTCAAAAGAACATGCAGACGTTGTGAGAGAGAAGGACACAAAATTGAAGAAAGCGGGGGCTATCAAGGAGGTATTCTACCCCGAATGGTTAGCCAACATAGTCGTGGTAAAAAAGAAGAACAGGAAATGGCGGGTCTGCGTAGACTTCACGGACCTAAACAAGGCCTGCCCGAAGGATCCCTTCCCCATGCCACGGATAGACCGATTGGTAGATTCAACCGTCGGACACCCCCGAATGAGTTTTTTGGACGCCTTCCAGGGCTACCATCAGATACCTCTGGCCGCTAAGGACCGAGAAAAAACTGCTTTTATCACCTCCGTTGGAAATTATCATTATAAGGTGATGCCTTTTGGCTTAAAGAATGCTGGGTCAACCTACCGAAGGATGATGACCAAGATGTTTGAACAGCAGATGGGAAAGGGTATTGAAGTTTATATAGATGACATGGTGGTAAAAAGCAAATTGGTGGTCGACCACGTCAGAGACCTCGGCGACATCTTTCGAATTCTGAGAAAGTACAAGCTACGACTTAACGCGTCCAAGTGTTCATTTGGGGTGGGATCAGGGAAATTCTTAGGTTACATGGTGACCCACCAAGGCATCGAAGTTAACCCTGACCAAATTAGAGCTATACATAGCCTGCAGCCACCTCAAAATCCCAAAGAGATCCAAAAGCTCACCGGCATGATAGCCGCTTTAAACCGTTTCATTTCCTGCTTAGCGGACAGATGCAGACCTTTCTTCCTCCTATTAAACAAGTGGAAGGGTTTCGAGTGGACCGAGGAGTGTGCTTTAGCTTTCCAACAGCTTAAGGAGTACCTCGCCTAACCACCAATTATGTCCAGTCCTGAGGCCGACGAGGTGCTATTCGTCTACATTGCTGTGGCCTCTAATGCAGTAAGCTTAGTGCTAATCCGAGAAGATAATGGCACGCAACGGCCCATCTACTACGTAAGCAAATCGCTACATGAAGCAGAAACACGTTACCTCCCTCTCGAAAAGGCCGTCTTGGTAATCGTATAAGCCACGTAAAAGCTCCCCCACTATTTTCAAGCATATACCGTAGTTGTGCTAACCCAACTTCCGCTGAGGTCCATTCTTCAAAGTGCCGACTACACCAGCAAAATTGCAAAATGGGGAACAATTCTGGGCGCCTTTGACATTAGATACATGCCCCATACTGCTGTGAAGGGTCAGGTCCTCGCAGATCTAGTAGCTGAATTTACAGAGCCCTCACTAGAAGGAGGGCGAGGGTCACTAAGCCCTGACGGGAAACTGATCGGCACAATCTCTCAACATGAACCGAATTGGTGGAAAGCACACATTGATGGCGCAGCCAACCAGAGGGGCTCAGGCGTGGGGCTCGTTCTGGTCTCCCCCGAAGGGATCACCATCGAAAAGTCGTTGAGGCTTGGTTTCTCGGCCACGAATAACGAAGCAGAATATGAGGCACTATTAGAAGGAATGTCAATGATATAGAAATTAGGTGGAAAATCCGCGAACATGTTCTCGTATTCAAGACTCGTCGTGGGACAAGTAAATGGGGAGTTAAAGGTGAAGGATGAAAGAATGCAAGAGTACTTAGTCCAAGTTAAACACCTGCAGACCCATTTTTGTCACTTCAATCTGTCGTATATGTCAAGAAGCGGGAACAACCATGCTGATTCTCTTGCAACGCTAGCCACCTCTTCGGCTCAGCCACTTCCCCGGGTTATTCTCGTAGAAGATCTCTACCGCCCAACGACGACGAGGGCAAACGAAATACAGGTCCACAACATCAGGGCTGGGCCTAGTTGGATGGACCCTCTAGTACTGTTCTTAAAGCACGATACTTTACCGGACGATAAGAACGAGGTCGACAAGATTAGAAGGAAGGCCTCTCGATTCTGGTTGTCCGAGGACTCCAAACTGTATAGGCGCTCATTCTCAGGGTCGTACTTGCTGTGTGTGCACCCAGAGGCCACTGAACTCATCCTGGAGGAATTACACGAAGGAATTTGTGGAAGTCATACAGGGGGTAGGTCCCTGTCCCATAGGGCCATAACGCAGGGTTACAGGTGGCCGAGCATGCAGAAGGAGGCGCAGGAATATGTGAAGAAGTGCAACCAGTGTCAAAGGTTCGCTCCTAATATACACCAGCCTGGCGGAAACCTTAACCCGCTGTCCAACCCTTGGCCATTCACGCAGTGGGGCCTAGACATCCTGGGACCATTCCCCAAAACGGCAGGGAATAAGAGATTTATTCTCGTCGGCACAGATTATTTCACGAAATGGGTTGAAGCCGAGGCGCTGGCGAATATTAGGGACGTTGATGCCAAGAAATTTATTTGGAAAAATGTCGTCACTAGATTCGGGATCCCTCACACACTGATCTCGGACAACGGCCTCCAGTTTGACAGTAAAGCTTTCAGAAGGTATTGTAGTGAGCTGGGAACTACCAACAGATACTCCACACCAGCTTACCCGTAGGGTAATGGGCAGGTGGAGGCCGTCAACAAAACCATAGTGAATGGGCTGAAAAAGAGGTTAGACAACGCGAAAGGGAGGTGGGTTGAAGAGTTGGCCCATGTCTTGTGGACATACCGCACCACACCTCGCAGGTCCACAGGGGAAACCCCCTTTTCGATGACCTATGGGGCCGAGGCTGTCATTCCACTGGAGGTAAACTTCCCAACACAAAGGACCACTGCATTCTGCCCCGGTGCCAACAACAGACTTCTGGAAAAAAGCTTGGACCTCATCGAGGAAAGAAGGGAAAGCGCAATGGTCCAGCTTGCCCACTATCAGCAAAAGCTCAAGCAAGGTTACGATGCCAAGGTAAAGTTGAGGCCCTTGGCACCTGGGGATCTGGTACTGAGGAAGGTCCTTGGCACTGCGAGAAACCCTGCATGGGGGAAACTCGGACCAAATTGGGAAGGCCCATATCGTATCACCTCCATAGCCGGCATAGGAGCCTACTTTTTGGAAAATTTGGATGAACATGTAGTGCCACGCCCTTGGAATGTAAATAACCTGAAAATGTACTGTTATTAATGAAAGACATAATTTTTGGCGCCACATTACTGTACAGCTACTTGGACTAAGTGTTAAACAGAACACAAATCCTGTCTGGCTCCTCGGACCACAGACTTAGGGGAAATTAAGCTCGAAGCCATTTTCACTAAGTGTTAAACAGAACCCAAGTCTTGCCTGGCTCCTCGGACCACAGACTTGAGGGAAATTAACCTCGAAACTATTTTTCACTAAGTGTTAAACAGAACCCAAGTCCTGCCTGATTCACAGACTTGGGGGAAATTAACTTCGAAACGATTTTCACTAAGTGTTAAACAGAACCCAAGTCCTGCCTGGCTCCTCGGACCACAGACTTGGGGGAAATTAACCTCGAAGCGATTTTTCACTAAGTGTTAAACAGAACCCAAGTCTTGCCTGGCTCCTCGGACCACAGACTTGGGGGATCGCTATTTTTCAATAAATGTTAAACAGAATCCAAGTCCTGCCTGGCTCCTCGGACCACAGACTTGGGGGAAATTAATCTCGAAGCTATTTTTTTACTAAATGTTAAACAGAACTCAAGTCCTGCCTGGCTCTTCGGACCACAGACTTGGGGAAAATTAACTTCGAAACTATTTTTTCACTAAGTGTTAAATAGAACCCAAGTCCTGCCTGGCTCCTCGGACCACAGACTTGGGGGAAATTAATCTCGAAACTATTTTTCGCTAAGTGTTAAACAGAACCCAAGTCCTGTCTGGCTCCTCGGACCACAGACTTGGGGGAAATTAACCCCGAAACCATTTTTCACTAAGTGTTAAACAGAATCCAAGTCCTGCCTGGCTCTTCGAACCACAGACTTGGGGGAAATTAACCTAGAAGTTATTTTTCACTAAGTGTTAAACAGAACCCAAGTCCTGCCTGGCTCTTCGGACCACAGACTTGGGGGAAATTAACCTCAAAGCTATTTTTCGCTAAGTGTTAAACAGAACCCAAGTCCTGCCTGGCTCTTCGGACCACAGACTTGTGGGAAATTAACCCCGAAGCCATTTTCGCTAAGTGCTAAACAGAACCTAGGTCCTACCTGGCTCCTCAGACCACAGGCTTGGGGGAAATTAACCTCGAATCAGTCTTATCTAATTATTGACTATCATTTTCTACATATTCATTCATTCATGCTTGGTTTTCAACAGTTAGTGGCGGAATAGACATTCATTCATGATGAAAGCAGAAAAGACAGTAGAACAACATGATTTAAAAGAAAACGACACCTTTCATTGAAATCCAAAAGCATTGTTTTACAAACATCAACAAAATGAAATATAAAGGGGTAGCTACAAATAAAATCCTACACTACTTTCCTAAGTCTAAACCCTGAGTAGGCTCGGGTTGATCATCTGCTGCCTGAGGTCCCGGAATAACCTCCTTAACCTGTGCGATAACATCCCTGATTGAGAGACTGTCCTCGGGCGACTTGTCCTTCGAGGCCGGCTGCACGTCCTCAGCTTCAGGCATAGGGGAGTCCGAGGCTAAAGCCTTCGTTGAGAGAGGCTCCTCAGGGGCAATCGCGTCCGGAATCTCACGAATATCTTCCGAAAAAAAGATATTCTCAACTTTCCAGAGATCGGAGTCCGCTGGAACTGCTGCCTGATCCAAGGCTACACCTCAAGACATGGTGATGTAATCCCTGCATACGGCGGCCACCTCCTCAGTTAGCCTAACCTCAGTGTCCCTGACTTCGCGATCATATAAGGTCGCCACTGCTTTCTCGGCTGCCTCCCTGGCCACGCGAGCCTCCTCCTTGACCTTTGCAAGCTCAGCCTTGAGATCTGAGACCGCCTGCTTCTTTGTCGCGAGTTTTTCCTCGGACTGGTGGAGCTGTTGGAGCAGATCCTCAGCCTGCTTTGTGGTGTTTTTAAGGCCGGCCTCCGCGTTCGCGCGACCCTTTTGTGCCTTCTTCACTTCACTGGTCAGGCGATCCTTTTCCTGCCTGAGGGCACCGACAGCCTTCTCGGCAGTAAGGCGGGACTGAGCCTCACTGTGCAGGTCCTCGCGAGCCTTCTTGGCCCATTCCTCAGCAACAAAGATTTGTTGGGTGACCTGCGCCAGAAAAGTAGAGGCCTAATTAAAAGAAAATGACGAAAAAATAGATACGTAATGAGAAGACTAGATAGGAGAAGTCTTCACTTACCATAGCCATGTCCCTCTTCAGCGACATGAAAAGGTCTGGTTGCCGAGTAACCCGAAGACCCTCCATATCTCAAGGCAAAAGGAGGGGCTGTTGCAGGGCCTCGGCTAAGAATGACGCCTGTCCTCGGCCAGGAATGACGTCTGTCCTCACTGGGCTTCCCAGAGAGTTGCGTCCCAAGAGATCGGAGCGCCATCCAACTCGAGCTGTGGCGACCAGGTCCGCTATTCCCTCCGAATAGCAGCCTCGTCTCGGCTGTCAACGGACCTGGTGCTCTTCTCCTTGGGCTCTTTGCCTTTCTTCTGATGCTTGGCCTTTTTAAGGACGACCTCGCCCTCCTCCAATTTCTCCACGAGCCTCTTCCGCCTCAAATTGGGCATAGGCTATAGTGCTTGGTCGGACGTGGGAGGAAGGGGAGGAGGAGCCTTGGAGGTAGTTTGTTCTTTTGGGGCATCCTTGGAAGATTGCCCTTTGTTCCTGTTGGAAAGGAGGCCCCTAAGACTAGATCTGGGTTTCAGATCCATGCCTTCTTCCTCGATTTCTTGGCTGGTATCAACTTGTGCAAATACCAGACCGAGATTGGGGGCTGTCGAGACTCAGTCTAGGTCTGAATCGGAGTCTGAAAGCTCTACTAGCCTGGCTGACACCTCTCCCTCCTCAGCGAAGTGGAACTAGTCTATCTGATCCTCCAAGGACGATTGCGAGGAACCAGCTTCTTCCCCAGGGACAACTGCTACGGGAAGAATGCGCTGAGCAGGTAGCTGGACAGGAGGTAAGTCTCTCGAAGCGAGAAATCCCGGTATGGACACGTCAATGTGTGCTAATCTTGGACTACCGGCCCTGATGGCTTGACCAGCGTCCACTAAAGATCGAGAGAGGGGCACGTAGTCCAAAATTAGAGGAGCGGCCCACAGTTGCCCGTCCTCGCTCACGTAAATCTCAGATCTTAGAAGAAAATTGAGTGCCAGGACGTTGACCAAGCTCAGCCGAGGAGACGTTCGCTCCTTGTCTACGAAGCCTAAAGAAAGGGTTACGTTAGTCCGAGGAGGCAAATAAACAAAACCAAAACTGAAAAAGGAAAAGAAAGCTCAAAACTGGGGTCCCCTCCAGGGGATCTAATTCTATGATGCCCAACCTGGTGTTCCTGCCCTGACCGGACAGTGAATACCATCGTACCATGGTCCGGAGACGATCAAAAGGTCGTCCTTCAAGCCTTTGTTGGACTTGGGAAGGCAGGATATCAACCTCACCTCGTCGGACTTGGACTTTAGGTAATATGAGTCACAGAGGCTATGACATTCATATAGATGAACCACGTCATGCCATGAAAGGCCGAGGTTCATCTGATTGTTCAAGGCGTCTATGCACCCTAGGATCCGAAACATGTTCGCGACGCACTAGTGGGGGGCCAACCTATGACCACGCAAATAATCCCTAGTTATCCTCCCCATTGGGATCGTCATTCCTCCTTTCACGAAGGCTATCATTGGAATGACGACCTGCCCCATCTTTCTCTTGATCAAAATTTCCTCCAAAGGGCAATACTTTAGACCTACTGCCTGCGGAATACGGTACTTCGCCCTGAAGCCTTCCATACCGACCGGAGAGTCTACCATTTTCTCAAGCTTACCCATCCCCCTAATCCTAGGCATCGCGAAGATGATTTACTTAAGGAAGAACGCCGGGAAAAGGCAATGGAAAAGAAATGTGCACTTACGGGTGAGGAACTTGCCGGGAATCTTCAAGGGAATGACTGCGAAGACTTGAACACTTTGAAAGGGAAGGTATTGGAGTGCTGTAGGTGCTTGAGTGCTTGTCCAAAAAATGGGGAGTAAATGCCTTTAAAAATCTTATATACCCGAGAGAAGCTAGACAGACATACTCCCGCCTAGAGAAATGGAAATAATATCAATCGTTGATCTGGCACCTAACCCTCGGATTGAAAGGATATGAAACCGCTAAACGCAATAATTAGCACCTCATGGGTCATTAAACGCCTTCAGCATTAATGAGGCACGTGGAAAGCATACCTCCGCACAGGTGAAGCAGAAATCCACAATAAATGATCCTATGAATGTCAAAATCCTGCCTTTCCTCCTCGGACAAGAGAGGAAGAGCCGGAATTTTGAGGGGCTATTGTAGGGGTAAAATTCCCAAGTCAAACAGTGGGCCTTGGGCCCTGTACGGAGTCCAGCCATGACCAAAGGGGAAAAGGGGGACCAAAAGACTTTCTTGCCCAACCCTGTTGAGCCCAACTTATTTAAAAGACGTCCAAGAAGGAATGTCTCCTCGGACGTACCAAATACGGGTCCAATGTGCGCCCTATCCATAGTGAAGAATCATCTCAAACAAATATGGGTAGTAAGGATGAGCCTCACAAAACAGGAAGAAGGAAGAAAATGTAAGACGTCCAGGGGGAAATCACAACTACCGCATTAAATGCAAGGGAGCTACTTTTCCAGCTGCATTAATGTGGTTCCAGTCGCATTAATGCGGAGAAGACTGGCGAACAGTGTTACATTGGCAAATGCAACTCACAGAAAGATAGGGTGGATATTCGATGGGACAGGCACTCAAGTGAAGGTCCTGATGATTAACAAGTGTAAGACTCTTATTAATTTAAGGAGGCTATATAAGAGAAGGAAATCCCCATGAAGAAGGGAGATAAAAAAGAAGGAAGAAAAAGGAGATAGAGAGAGAGAGAGGAATGCTATAGTCTTTAATCAGAACCAGAGTTGCACCCATACGTCTCCTCGGACCGAGTATCCTATGGACATAAAGGAGATAGTTTTACGTTCAAACTGCTGCATGACTTACAATTAACTAACATTCACTTCGTCAAGCCTTAGTTCTGTAACCCGTTCTCTACAAATTCATTGTCTAGCTTTGGGCCAGAATCACTTACTTGCTAGGCCTGGGCCTCAAAACCGACCCTACAATATATATAAATATTTATAACAAAAAAGTCAAACAAATATATACCAGACAAAAAAAAAAAAAAAAAAAATTTATTACAGATTGATAGTAAACTAAAAGTACCAGAAATATATACATAAAATTAAACTTTTGAACTTTCAATTTTGTGAGAGTGAGAGTGTAAGATAGAGTATTTTATCCAAAACAAGGTAGTTTTTAATGTGAAACTGGAATGCACTAATACTAAGCTAACCACTTACTTCATATAATATTAAATTATTAATATAAATTTAACATCAAATATATATATATATATATATAGGTGCGGTGTGGTGTGGTTTTCTTATCATAAAGCTGCACACTACAGTGCTATGTAGTTCACGACTACTTGTGGTGTAGTGTGATTACTTCATTTTGTCGGCAATTTTGGTCAATTTGGGTGCATTCGTATGGTTTGGTAAACACCCCTCAATTGACTGGGTTATGCCGACTGGAAAAGAAAAGGCCATAGTTACACATAAAACAGAATAAAGAAGGAAAAGTTTTTTTCTTTGGTAAATTTTGGCTAAAGGTTGTCATTGATAAAAGTAATAAAAACTAGTACTTGCTTTCTTGGTAATGAGATCTATGCAGGGTATTGAACCCACAGACTAGCAAACCCTCGTGCTTGCTTCTAAATTTTGCAGGCAATTTTGATCAGTTTGGGTGCGGTCGTATGGTCTGGTAAACACCCCTCAGTTGACTGGCTTATATTAGAAAAGAAAAGGTCATAATTACACATAAAACAGAATAAAGAAGGAAAAGTTTTTTCTTTGGTAAATTTTGGCTAAAGGTTGTCGTTGATAAAAACTAGTATTTGCTTTCTTCGAAATTAGATCTATACAGGGTATTGAACCCTCAGACTAGCAAACCCTCGTGCTTGCTTCTAAATAATCATCCCTCTTTATCAAAAGTATTACATATAGTGTTAAGTGTAAACGTTTTCCTGGACAACACAATCCATATTAGTGCATGAAAATCTGAACGGTTCATACAAGTTCTTAAAATACTTTTTTTGTTTTTGCTAAAATCTCAAAATATTATTTATCTATTATGAAACAAGTAATTTTATCACAATTTTAATTAAATGACATTCAAGATTCAAATACTCCCACACACCAATTATCAAATTATTACAAAAAATAAAATAAACATTATTTTAATAATTATATAAATTATTAATAATATAGAAAAAGTTTAACTCACTCATTTAAATATAAAATGGATAGTTAGGATTTTAAAAAAGAAAATTAGAAATGTTTTATAACACTTTAGGTGGCGTTTGGTATGTGGGAATCCACCCCCGGCATCCAAATTTCTTAGAATGTGATGTTTTGCAATCTAGATGCATTTGGAATGTAACTATTCTTATGTTTGGTTTATTCTTAGAAATCTTAAAGGAATTATTTATTTTACCGTACTCTTCTTAGATTTATAAACCCAAAATCAATTTTTTTTAATCTTCCTCTAAATAAATAATAACAAACAAAATATAAAATTAAGACAAATTCATTAAAACTATAGTCTAACATTTCAAAATGACATATATAATACAAAAATAACTATTTAAATTCTTGTTCTTTATTAAAATCAAAACATCCTGTTTTGTTAATAAAAATAAATATTTTATTTTATTTTAGCAAATAACCAATCCCAAATAGGAGATATAAATATTTTATTTTATTTTAGCATTTATGTTGTTGTGGCAAGAAGAGGTAAAAATAAAACAATAAATATTGATGATTTGTTTTATGTTTTATCTCCAATTTTTTTTTTGATAAGTATATTTTATCTCCATTGGTTAAATTATAAGTAAAATTTGGTAAAATTTTCAATTTATAACAAATGTAATTTTTTAAAACTTAAGAATTTGTATACTCACCTATTTCAAAGGAAATTCACATTCATAAAAGAATGAGGTTAAGTAGGAATTCAGATACTTGTGTGATTTGCAACTAAATGTAGGAATCTTTTAACATTTCTAAGAATCCTAAAATATTGCTATGTACTAAACTACCCTTGGAGTTTAGAGAATGTTAATACTCACCCAATGCATTGGAAAGTTAACACCAAGTATCACACAATTTTTTCACAATTATCTTATATAATAGATTGTGATTGACTTTTTAGTTGTCCTAAAATTTTTACCCACCAGACAGGGTTAAAATTTTTTTTAACGTTTGGTTTAGGAACCAAAGCATATTCCTTTTGTTTAACAGTGAATCCTTTGTTTTACCACCCATAGTTTTCGCGTCTCCTTCTTTCCACACTGGTTTCTTTCTTACTTTTTTTGACTTTTTATTTCACGACCACGTTGTCTTTGGGTCCACATGACTATTGACCTCTACTGTGTGCCACCACCACACCGCTCTCGCTTTCTATAAGACCAAACAAGAAAACTATGATTATAATAACAGAGAATAGATAATAAACAAAGAAACTCAAAACTGACGCGACTTTGGATCATAGAGTTTTTCATCATTTACATTCCTCATCTTCCCACTGTGTCGGTTTCAATCAGATCAGTCCCTGTGTCTCTCTCCTGATCATCAGAAAATGCATTCCAATCACTTGCTCCTTGAGGAGCCCATAAGAATGGCCTCAATTCTCGAGCCATCAAAGCCTGTAAGTATTTCACTTTCCACTCTCTGTGATACTGTTACTAATTCAAATCAAAAATCAAGGAAAAGGGTTTATTTTTATTTTCAGAGTTTAGTTTTCTTTGTTTGTTTGTTACTTGAGCAAGCAAAAACATAGTTTTTTTTGGGGTAAAAGTGTTTGGTTTTTTTTTTTTTAATCTTGTTTGGTCCCCCACCATGTCCTTTTTCTGCTTGTTATCAATCCGTTTGGTTGCTGGGAAAATGTTTGAGAAAATATTATAATAAAAAAAGTAAATTGAAATGTGATTGATATATGGGAGATCTTTAAACAACATAATTTCACCTCTCAGAAGTGATTAATACTAGCATTTGCTTATGATAAATAACTACTTGTGCCAAAAAGCCTAAAATATTAGGATATTAGGATACTGGTGAATTTGTTTACTTTATTCATGAGACGGATAAGTGGAATTACACAAAGATATGATTTGAAATAAGATCATGCTCTTATAGATAGGGGTAGGTACTTATTGATGAAAAAATGAGGAGAGTCACTTTAGATGGTTTGATCATTGATCAGAAGAGAGTGATTAATGCACCAATGATAAAGAGTGAGTTGATTCAAGTTGAGGGAACAGAAAAAAGTAGAGGAAGAGCAAAAATAATATTAGTAGAATTAGTAAAAAAAGACATGTTAATTAAGGAAGTAATTGAGAGTATGAGTTTGGACAGAACAGAATGGCAGAAAATAATACATTTGACTGAAGCAGACTAGCATGTTGAGGATAAAACTTTTGGATTAAGGCTTGGTTGTTGTTCTGTTGTTTACTTAATTTACCTGGTAATGAAACTGAAAAAAAAAAATTTGGGATAGGAAAAATTGTGGTGTTCCTGTATTGATTATCTGTGGAATCTTTGTTTAGGATTGACACAAGTTTATGTTTTGTCATTCATGTTTTTAATGAGATGTTCTCTGCAGAGTTTCTTTCCTGCAATGACGAAGATTGTTGGAACGCTTGGTCCAAAATCACGATCTGTTGAGATCATTTCTGGCTGTTTGAAGGCAGGAATGTCTGGTATTTCTGGACCTGTTGCCTTTATAATTCCTTATCTCTTCTATTTTGCTTTATCCATGGTTGATAGTTGAGACTTGAGAGAGCATATTATACGTTATATGAGTCTTTATGTCATTGTTTTTGTGGGTTTTGAGAGATATGGAATAACTTGTTTAACGGAACTCACTAAGTTCTCTTGCTCAGTTGATTGGAGGTTTGTATTTACTTGGTCACAAATATTGAGAAATACATACTAAAAACTCTACTTTCTTTTGCATCTATATGTTTTTCACACAGACTAAAACAAGTCATCAAGTTAACATGTACTTTTTGTTTTTACTTTTCTTGTACAGTGGGTTTCCCCTTACTAAGTTCTACTGTCAGATATGGACTTATTTTTGGGGTTAAATTTAATGTACTTATGTTCATATTTATTTTTTTGGGTATATGTTAGTGGCAAGGTTCGATTTCTCATTGGGTGATACTGAATTTCACCAAGAGACACTGGAAAACTTAAGGACAGCTGTCAAGAATACCAAGAAGCTCTGTGCAGTAAGCCCAACATTCTTGTGTTCAATACTTTTCATAGTTTATGTTCATATTAACCGTTTGTGGTCAATTTTGGCTAATAATGCGATTTCCCCCCTGAAATGACTTGCTACCCCCAATTTACTCTTTGAATTCTATGCCTTGCAAAGATGGATAATGTGAACTTAATTTTTTTTTTTCCCTTCTAATTCAGGTAATGCTAGATACTGGGGGTCCAGAACTGCAAGTTGTCAACAAAACTGAGCACCCCATATCCCTTCAAGCTGATACATTGGTCATCCTGACACCTGATCAAGAAAAAGAAGCTACTTCAAATCTCTTACCCATAAACTTTAGTGGGTTATCAAAGGTAAGCATTTTATTGTTTTGTTTTCTTTATAATCTATATTAATTTTTGGCTTAATATAAAATTGACATTCTGACAAGGGTTAGGCCATTTCTGTAAGATATATGTTTAGGCCCAAGTGCTACAAGCTGTTTTGCCTTGCTGAAAACCATCGTATTATTGGCATAATTCTGCTGCATCTTTCTATTTGTTTTAAACAGAATATGAAGTAACAATTTTACATCTATCCAATGCTTTACCAAAAAAATGGCTACATATATTCAGTTGACTGACTTTTGGTTTCCTTGACAGTCTCTAGACCATACTAATCATTAGGTATTTGTTCAGATTGTCACTATACAAAGTGAAAAAGTTACTATAATCAATTTGTCTAATGGAATTTTTTCATATGGTGGGAGTGCATGTTCTTCTTTATTATGGACTTCTGCACAATTTTACCCTGATTTACTGCAACTTTTTTAATGTTCTATAAGTAATTGCAACTTATGTATGCACTGGTGTTTTTTTTTTTTAACTTGAATGTGATTGAGTATTATTTCTGACCAGGAGGCTCGTTCTTGCTGTAGGTCTTCACTATCATGTATAAAAACGGAATCACTCATTTTTTGGAATCTCAAATTGGCTTTAGATTAAATTGAGGAGTAATATCACTCAGTGAAGATTTCTGCGTACTGTTATTTTTAGAAATTGGAAATAAAAATAGTGAAGACCAAAAACATTAAATTCAAAATCTTTAAACTGAAGGAAAGTTTTTGTGTTTAATCCTTGCTGCTTATGCCTTTCTTTAGGGATTTTGCGCTAAATCAGATGTTTGCACTTGTCTACAAAGTTAGTATACTGCTAAGAAGGATTTTCTGCTCTGCCATGTCTTTTTTTTTTTTTTTTGAGATAGTAAGCTGGAATTCCTCATGAAATTGTATCTTCTTTCGAAGAGTTTTCTTTTTCCACCTATTGTTTTTTCTGGCTCCCTCTCCTACATCTATGATGAACATAAGGAGAATTGTAGAATTATATTCTAGTTATTTGTATATTTATTATATTACATTTGATTCATTGCAGCTACATGTTTGGTGGCACTATTTCCGTATTTGAAGTTAATTTATTCTTTGCAGGCAGTGAAGAAGGGAGACACTATATTTATTGGTCAATACCTCTTTACAGGGAATGAAACTACTTCAGTATGGCTGGAGGTAAGGCAACGGTGAAAAAATGAATTTAATTATCAGGTACATGCTGATTGGACATGATATGTAACTTATGAAATTAGGCATGTCGAATCACCTATTTGCCTAGTCAGACATTATCTGTCATGATCACGTTTTTAAGAATGAGACAGAAGTAACTAGGTTGCTACTAGGCTGCCCATCTCAAGTATGCTTATTCTTACAAGCAATGCCGAGGATCTGTACTTAGAAAAATAAAAGGCTGTATAAATTCAAGAAACTTGAAAAATTGGATTTTATATGGTTGTCTGTAATTCAAGAATTTCACAAATTCCAATTTCACTATGCAGGTCTCTGAGGTGAATGGTGATGATGTGGTTTGCTTGATAAAGAATTCTGCTACCTTGTCTGGGTCGCTGTACACTTTGCATGTCTCCCAAATTCATATTGATCTACCTACACTCACTGATAAAGATAAGGAGGTAAGTTCTCTGTTTGCACCAGATACTATGAGCATACAAAATTAGCCATGAAAGGTGTTAATAAATTTCTTATCACTCATTAATGTTTGCAAAGGAATGGCTGTCTTTTTATCCTAAAATTTTCCAACGGGAACCTTTACTATGGTGTTTCTTTTTTTTGAAAAATATTACCTTTTGGTGACATTGCTCAATTGTCATCCCTTCTGATATCCACCAAAAAGTTTTATAGTCATATTTATTAGGCTTATGTTCCTCATAATTCCATTAATAGTGTCATTGGGCCCTGCTTTATTGACATTACTTAAAATGATATGATTAATGAATACTTCTGATAATCCATTGATATATTATGATTGTCTTTCACATTATAAAGATTATGTATGTCTTGATTATGCAAAATTGGTTTTGGGGCCAACTATATGAAAAAGATTGGTGCAGTTTCCCCTCTAAAAGATTGATTTGTTCTTATTAACTTCTTTCATGCATTTTGTTGATTGAAATCAGGTTATAAGGACATGGGGTGCTAGAAACAATATAGACTTCCTCTCGTTGTCGATTACACGGCATGCAGAAGATATTCGCCATGTAAGAACTATTCCTGCTGGGAATTCTTGTCTAGTTCATTTTTCTTAAGTCAATTATATTATTAAACCACTCCCACTCTCCCCATCTTATTCGTTCTTGTTCTCTTATATTAGCTTCCGTCTTTATCCTTGCTCTTTTTTATTCGATCTTAACTTAATGACAGGTTGGCTTAAATTTATCCTTTACTGCAATAAGTTTTTTTCTTTTAATTAATTCTTACATTCAGCTGTGATTGTTCTTGCCATTGTGCAGGCCCGGGAATTTATTTCTAAATTAGGTGGCCTCCATCAAACTCAAATTTTTGCAAAGATTGAAAACGTAGAGGTGAGGTGCACTAACAAAAGTTATTTTCTTTCAACCATCTCCTAACCACCATATTTACCACTAAGACACAAATGGTATGCTTAGCCCCACTTGTTGTGGGTATAATCATCTGTGTCTAATTGTTGAAGTGATGGTAAGGAATGACAGTAAGAATAGGAGTCATACATAAACAGTCAACAATCTTTTTCCCTTTCAAATTTATTGTGCTTCAATTTAATTTGAATATGCATTTTCTTCTTTCTCATGTATTCTTGCAGGGGTTGACTCATTTTGATGAGATCCTAAAAGAAGCAGATGGTATCATTATCTCGCGTGGGAACTTGGGGATAGATCTCCCACCAGAGAAGGTCAGTTTTCAAATCTGAACATGTTATCAATTTGATGTTGCTAGTCAATGGGCCTTGGATTCAGGATGAGGTTACAGGCTTGATCTTACACTCTGGATGTTGGATTACCACTTGTGTTTTAACTGTTAGGTTGGTTTATGTTTGTGCACCATCGGGGACCTGTAATGACATGCTGGTAATTCCTCTGAAATTTTCAGGTGTTTCTATTTCAAAAGGCTGCTGTTTACAAGTGCAACATGGCTGGAAAGCCAGCAGTGGTTACTCGTGTTGTGGACAGTATGACTGACAACCTGAGACCTACTCGTGCTGAAGCAACAGATGTTGCCAATGCAGTATTGGATGGTAAATTTCAGAGTTCTGTCATTGAAAATGTTCTACTTATTTCTTTTGGTGGATGGCCATTGTATCAGTGTTTTCTGGATGTCTTTTCTATCTTTTAATGTGAGAGAATATACCTCTGCTATTGTTTTAGCACTCATTGATATTGTCTTTTCTTGAGAATTGCTGACATCTTCAAATAATAATATAGGCGTGACCAGTCTGGAATCTTATATTTTTTGGGCTCTTTGTTTTTCAGGGAGTGATGCGATTCTTCTAGGTGCAGAGACCCTGCGGGGATTGTACCCAGTAGAGACCATTTCTATTGTTGGAAAGATTTCTGCAGAGGTAAATGTTGCTATTTTTCTTTTGTAGTTTTTCTCTCAACCCCCACCTTGTACAGGCACTAGGGGAATTTTAATTCTGAAAAAATTGGGGTCTGTATCCAAATTAGCTTCACTGTTATCTTATTTCCATCTAAAGCTCCTTATGAGGCATAACACTGGAGCAGTCTTCATAAGATTTTGTTTTTGTTTCAAATAGTGCCTCAGCATGCACTCATAAAAATTAAAAATAGGGCCTCAGCATGCAAGTGGACATTCGTACTCTTAAGCCCAACTGGTAAAATGCCTTACATGGGTTTTCTAAGTGGTGACTACCCTAGCTTTTTGTTCTAAACCTTGATGCAGAAGACTTTAAATCCAGTCTTTTTATCTAAAAATGATTAGACTTATTATTCCTCATCAGTAAAATTTTTTAGTCTCCAGCTTAATTGTACTGTCTTCTATTGTAATAAACATTTTATTGGTAGTCTCATCTCGGTAGGGACTT
This sequence comes from Quercus lobata, assembly GCF_001633185.2. NCBI lineage: Eukaryota > Viridiplantae > Streptophyta > Magnoliopsida > Fagales > Fagaceae > Quercus > Quercus lobata. The sequence goes on along the minus strand of NC_044907.1, from coordinate 40,577,378 downwards.
CCTATTAATTATACATATATTCTTCTCAAAAGTTTGCAGGACTTTCTTGTTCCCCTTTTTATAAATTTTTTCCTCAAATGAATTAAGTATTATTTTCTTCTCTCTATCTTTATCAATCTTTGGGGTTACTTCTGTCACATGCTGACCTTGGCTGCTGATCATTTGCACAGGTCTTGTTTGACAGTGATACAAATTTCAAAACTTGAAGAGAATGAAATAATCTTTGTTGTTATTATGGCACATATGCCATGGTCTGGATCATCAAAAGTTTATTCAACAGAGAAAATAATGGCCCTGAACTTTGTGTCTCCTCAATGAGTACATTTTAGATTAAAGGTTATTAACTAAAATTCTGACTGCAGGCAGAGAAGGTTTTCAATCACGACCTATACTACAAGAATACTGTCAAATATGTTGGAGAGCCAATGACCCACTTGGAATCTATTGCTTCCTCTGCGGTACTTGTGACGTTCCTGTGTTAAATTTATTCTATTGTTACCATCATATAGATTGCTGACGAAGAAGAAGTTTTTATTTGATAAATGAAAGATATTCAGTCCCTGCTAAAACATTTTCTTTTTCCCTTGTGTAGGTTCGTGCAGCCATCAAGGTGAAGGCCTCTGTAATTATTTGCTTCACTTCATCTGGAAGAGCTGCAAGGTCTTCCCCCTTTCTTTTTATATTTTTTTTACCTTTTCATTTGTGGTTATGCACATGGGTATCTTGGGACATTGAGTTTTCATAAAAATTAGTTTTGTTCTCTTTTTATTCAGGTTAATTGCAAAATACAGGCCAACAATGCCTGTCTTGTCTGTTGTCATCCCTCGGCTTCAAACAAATCAACTCTGCTGGACTTTTACTGGTGCTTTTGAGGTACATAATTTTTATTTATTTATTTATTATAAGGCTTCTGTTGCGGCAACTTTATCTTTCTCTCTCTGGCAGACACTAGATTGAAGCATTTTATTGTTCTTGACTTGTTGGGAAGTAGTTCTACCCTAAACCAAGGAACCGGACCTGGTAAAAGTGGGGTTAAAGTGGCCCACTTTGACACAAATTTATTAACACTAAAAACTAACCTGCAAAAAATCGTGTCGTGTTTGCGAGTCATGTCAAACGTTGCCACCCTTGCCTCCAAGCCCTATAAAGTTAGGAGCTCAATTCCAGATCTGAAGCAGCAGCAGCCACTAAAGAAGCAAACATTATCTTATCTCATTTTTTTCCAAAGTAGTTCTTGCGTTAGGCATTGCATCATATGACTGCAACTGATGCTTATTATTGATACCTTTTTCTTTTGATGATTTTCTGGCAGGCAAGGCAATCACTAATTGTTAGAGGCCTTTTTCCCATGCTTGCAGATCCTCGTCATCCGGTAAGAATTACATTTTGTTGATTGAGATACTTTTTACTCAAATACAAAATTGGAGGTGTATTATCATCTCTCTCTCTAAATTGTATAACTTAATTATCTTGTCCCTCACACCCCCCCCCCCCCCCTCTTAAAAGTGTAGAAGATAGAAGTCATACAAATGGAATTTCATTGAGCTAATGCACCCACTCTAATAGATTTCTCATTTTACAACAAGATAGTATGTTTTACTGAACTAAAATTCATTGAATTTTCTAGCCACCCCTTACCCTCTCCTCTCCACCAATCTCAAACGTACCCCTAAGGTTAAGTTTCACATAATTACTTTCTTACTTATCAAAAAAATAGAAAAAGTTTCACATAATTACTAGAATCCTATTATTTTTATTCCCTAGTCATCAATTGTAGATATGCTATTTCACACGAGTAAATCAATGAGGGTTAGTTTGGCTAGACGTGTTGGTGAAAAAATGCAAATTGTAAGTGTTGTTTAGGAATAGAAGTAAAAAATGTAGAATCTTCAAATTGTGCCTATGATGCAAATTTGGGGTGTCAACCAACAAGACTCCACACCATCTAGAAGTTTTGGGGGAAGGGGGATTTGAACCTTAGACATCTCCATTAAAAAAACCAGGAGGTGCCAATTGAGTTACAAGGGCTCTTGGCCCAGAAGTTAATATTACCATTCTTGATCCAATCCTGTTGACCCTGTCCAAGCCTACTGAGTTCAGAACAACTGAATTGTGGACTTAGTTTGGTTTCTCAGGCCTTTTGCCGAAACTTTGTCGAGATATAGAGATATTAGGTATGGTATAGAAGTGAATGGTAGAAATGTCTAGAAATATTTGTGTAGCTAATGATGCATGTACTAAGTACTACATAATGCGGCATATTCATTTCTTCTGATAATATCATAGAATATCAATTATGATGATTTGTCTATCATCGACTGATATTTTCCTTTCCTAAGTTTTGCTTTACTACCCCATTAGATGAAAGAAAACATGCTCGGTTTTTGCAGGCTGAGTCAACAAATGCAGCAAACGAATCGGTTCTAAAAGTTGCTTTGGATCATGGCAAGGCGTCTGGTGTCATAAAGCCTCATGATCGTGTAGTTGTCTTCCAGAAAGTTGGTGATGCGTCTGTTGTGAAGATCATTGAGCTTGAAGATTAGAACTGCTCTGGCATTTTTTTCCGAGTATATTTTTATTTGGAGTTCTCTACTGCTTGCCATTTCGTGTTTAAAAAATAAGCAAAAGATATGTGCAAGACGTTTTACACTAAGACAGACGGCAGTTCTTACTCTTTTGCTCAACTTAGTTGAAGTCATCAAACCTTATCTTTTCTGTGTAGTACACATATCTACATGTTCTTGAAGGAAGCTGTTGTGAATTCAACTCTTTTATTTTGGGTTGCTATGTAAAAGTTGTAGGGGGCGACCAAGTCTGTATAAGACCATAGTAGCACCCATCTGTTGAGTGCTGGGAATTCATCTCTTTTTACATGCAGATTTTACTCCATGGTTACCAATGCTAGGGCCTATATAGTTGGAGTTGCCATCATATACAGTTTTGATTGCATAAAAATTGTTCTGAGGATTATTGTTTAAGCATGAATGACTGGTTGACCTAAGTCAGTGATATTGTGCTTCAGTTTGGAGACCTCTTAATACACCAACATAGTTTTTCATGGAGTGTTTTATTGTGTCTAGAGTATCAAGATGTTCAAAGATTAATAACATCATCATAGAACAATAGAACATGAATTTGTAGCAATTGAAAAGGCCAACTCATGAGGGGTGAATTATTTCTCAACAAAAATGCAAAATTTGCTAATTTGGACAGGATCTTAATAATTTAATTTTTATTCAAACTTTAGGTGGGGTAAATGTAGGGATTAAAAGTTTGCGGGCCAAATTGTGATGATACCAAACTGAAGTGGTACTTAATTATCTTACATATATAAAGCAGTACTCAAGAATTAAACTTGAGCTACTCCTCAAGCATGTGCAACCCAAAATGGCTTTGCATAAATGTGAGTTCAGAAGCTAGTGATGGGATCATGGGAGTTTCTGATGCATGGGTGTGTTCGTGGTGCGGTGCGGTTTTGGACTATTTTTAGTACTGTATTTTGCAGTGCGATTTAGCCAAAATCATAACTGCACCACACTTCAATTTTGTGATCACATGTGCGGTGCAGTGTGGTTTAGAGTTTAGCTAAAATTATAACCGAACTGCACCTCATCACCTCATTTTTGCGGTCACATATGCAATGCATGTATAAGATACGGTTTGAAGTTTGTATATTTTTCAAATTTTGGGTTTTTTCTGCCCAACCCAAAATTGATTTTTCCCTTTATTTTGGGCTAAGTTTTAAATTATTGAGCTAGTTTTTCTTTATTTTATGCTGGCTTTCCTAATCAACACTTGCTAGGACTATTAAAATTTTTGTTTTTGTTTTAAAAACTAGGGCTATTAAACTATTAATAATATATTTAATATTTAAAAAATAAATATATTAATATATAGAGAGAGTGCGGCTTGTGCAATTTTCTTATTATAAAACCACAAATTGCAATGCTCCATGCGATGCGGAGTGGTGCAATTATGCTATATTGTGGGCAGTTTTGGTGCAGTTTGGTGAATACCCCAACATAGAAGTACTTGCTCTTCAGTAAGAAATAGGGAATTTTTTTTTTTTTTTTTTTTTTTTTGGTAGATACTAGAGAGAATGATATCACTGACATTGAACTAGGATTCTGGGAAGCCAAAATATGCAAATTTACAAGATTCAAATTGCTGCTCTCAACTATTTGTCGGAGAACAAGTGTTATCTTTTTAGTCCATTCTAATTTCCAAAAATTAGGCAAAATATGAAAATTTTAAATTAAAATGGCCATGCTTTCTCAATAACATACTCGAACACTATTTTTAATTTAAAGGAAAAACCAAATGATGGTTTGAGAAATGGTAAATTCACAACACCTTCATAATATTATCACAAGAAATTTTAAGTCGCAAACTATTACTGTTGGGTAAAAAAAGTAATGTTGATAGTGAACTTAAATTATAAACAGGAATAGTATGCATTACTTTTGTTTGTTCATCGAACTTTAATTCATCCAAGTGGTTGGTTTGATAAATTAGGCAACATGTTGCCTTATTCATAAATTGATTTTCTATTCCGTTTTCAGCTAAAAAGGAAAAAACTAAGAAAAGTTAAATCAGAATCCAACATAACTTCTTTCATTAAAATATAATTATTAAACACCGCATCTCAAGAGAAGCGCCCATGGCCTAATGGATAAGGCGTCTGACTTCTAATCAGGCGATTGTGGGTTCGAGTCCCACTGGGCGTGCTTTTGGAATTTTTTAAATTTATTTTTTGGGCTTACATATATTTTCAAGTCCCTGAGCAGCCTCAATTTAATTAGTAATCAATGTGATTGAGTAAGAACGGTCTAGGATTTCGATGAAAAAACCAATTGGTTCTGGCATCGACAAGAGATACCTCATTTCTTTCACTACTGATTTTCCCTGTCACACATCCCTCTAGTCAGTTATCACAAATCACTATGGTTATTGGCCATTAAAATGACACCCAGTTAATAGGATCACTCATGCAAGTGTTTGAGTGTGTTGGAGTAAGAGGGGAAGTTCCAAAAGGCTAATGATCGATGTTACAACATACTATTTTACACCTGTACACATGTAAAAAAAAATGCATTTGACATTGTGACTTCAAGTCACGATTTCCAAACTACTCAATTCCAAAATGGTAAAAGGATGGGGGAAGAAAGAATGTGGAATGATGTTAACGATTGGCTTCAACAGTTCGGAGGTACAAAAGTCTTTCATCTGAGTAGCACAACTTCAGATCATATTCCTCTCTGGATCGTCTCTGTTTCGTGTGAGCAAAACGGAGTAGTAATGAAGAAGATTGATAGGTGCGGTTCGGAATTAACCCAGTGGAGTAAAAGGAATTTTGGAAATATTAAGACGAAGTTTGGTGGAGAAACGGAAACAACTTGTTCGGGCTGAGCAGATAGCTATTTTATCAGGTTGTAGCTCTCGGGGTTAGAAGTCTGAAATCCGAAATTAATGACTTGCTGGATAAGGAAAATAGGTTGTGGAAACAACGCTCTTAAGACTTTTTGGCTTGTTGGAGGGGATAAGAAAAGAATTCTAAATATTTCCATAGTAGGGCGACTCAGAGACACAGACGGAATAAAATTACAGGTATTTATAACTCTTCGAGACAGTGGTGTACAAAACCTGATGAAGTGGCTGATTCTCTTATTGCTTTCTATCAAGATCTATTCACCTCTTCTTTCACACCAATTGTGATGCCCCAGATTTATTGGATATGGATTGAATGTGAGTGTGTGTCAAGTCCCACATTGGGTATATAGTGGATTGATTTGGCTTTTATTAACGCTTCCAAGAAGCCTCAATTGTAACTAGACTGTTGCCTCTGCGTTATTGTGCAAATATGGCTAGCAATTTTTCTTGAGTCATTACAAAATGGTATCAAATACAACTGGTAACTTCATGTGTGCCCACTGACATTGCCCCACAATATGGGACGTAACGTTGATGTTACAAGATCTCCCCCTTAGTTAGGATTTGGTTCTTTCACACCAATTGTGATGCCCCCCCACATTGGGTATATAGTAGATTGATTTGGCTTTTATTAACACCTCCAAGAAGCCTTAATTGCAACTAGATTGTTGCCTCTGCGTTATTGCGCAAATATGGCTAGCAATTTTTCTTGAGTCAATTGTGATGCCCCAAAATTTTGATTGGATTGAATATTGATTTAGTGTGTGTGTGTGTGTGTTGAGTCACACATTTGGCATATACTCAAGTGATTTGGGTTTGATTAAGAATTGCAAGGAGTACTAATCTTTTTGGGTTTTAACGTAGATGTAGCTGGCACTTTTCTTTGGTTCATTACTTGGTAACTTTAAATGGAGAGTGGTGAAAGTTATACTACTCACAATACACTCTCATAAGCAATGTGAAATAATTACTAATTTTTTTAACAAACAAATACACACATAGACACAAGGGAGAGGAAATAAGATTCTAACACAAAGGCATAACACAAATTCCACTCAAAAGCCATGGTAATGTTTGAGGGAGGGTGAGACAAATTATACTATACACAATCCACTCATTCAAGCAATTTGGAATAATAACTATAAAAGTAAATAAATAAATAAAAATAAAAAACACAAACAAACAAACACAAAAGAGAGAGGAAATGAGATTCTAACACAAAAGCGATATGATTAATATATTTAAAATCATTTGTTCACTTTGGAAATTTTTCGCACAACCATGAGGATAAAATGTCACCTTATGTCTTTAAAAGCAAAATAAAACAAATTTAATCTCCATGTATCATTCTCGTGCACAAAAAACAACAAACCAGAATGGTTAGTGTAAGGGAGGGAGAGGGGGTTGGGGGGGGGGGGGGGGAATGTTAACTTGATTGGATGACATTAATTCAATGGAAGTGAATTATGGACATATTGCAACCTCTTCAAAATTTATGTCATTTAAAAGGAAATTTTGAAAGCATTTTATTTATGTAAAAAAGCCATTCCTTTGGAAAAAGGATTTTATTGCTTTAAAATATGTGAATGTTTCTTATATCTTTTAAAAAGAAAATCATTTTTACATTTGAAAAGATGAGTATTTTCTCTTTGAAAATCTCATGACTTTTTGGGAATGCTTATTTTTTTAAAAGAGTGTCGCATGAGTTTTTAAGAAAGGGGGTTTTGAAATAGGCTATCTCATGAGTTTTGATGAAAAAGAGTTTATGATGGGAAATATTAAAGATAGACCAATTTTATTTTTACAAAAAGGGATTTTTTATGCACCTTGAAAAACCATTTTCAAGATTAAAATCCAAGCCTTTTTAAAGAGGGTTTTATTTAAAGAAAAGGGTTTTCATGGTTTTCTATGAAAAAAAGAAGTTGTTTTTATTTAAGGATGAACGTGAAATGTTCTCTTTTTATTCATTTGAAAAAACCATTTTGGAAAAGGACAATTTATTAGATCTTTAAAAAAAAAAAAATTAGCGAGTTTTCTTAAATCAAGCCTTTCATCATTTTGTGGGGTAGGGTTTCATGGTGCTAACTAAAAAGCTAGCATCTTAAACATTTTTCCAAGCCATGCTATATAATAGAATAACATTATATCATTATATACTATATTTATAATTATTAAATAGGAATACATCTAACATTCAAAGATTAAAAAAAGAAAGATAATAGCTTAAAAACACAACCAAATTAGATCAACTTAAAGTATAGTTTAAAGTAGGGATGCAAGATTGAATTAAAAATCCACCAAAAGAAAAGAAAATATTAAAAAAACATACACACACATATATACATGAAGAGAGAGAGAGAGAGAGAGAGAGAGAGATCACATTTTTTGGGTTAGAGAAGAGTTCAAAACAAAAATTCATTAACCTAAAGTAGAGATGTAAGAAAGAATTATAAATCCACCAAAAGGAAAAAAAAAAAAAAAAATAGAGAGAGAGAGAGTAATCACCTTCTTGTGTGGGAAAAATATGGATTGACAAATAAGAATTTATATGGATTGGCCCCTCTCCGATGAAACCTCAACACCTTTGACGGACCTTCAACACGTGTCACCTCTCACTGCGTCAGTTATGTTCAGATCAGTTTTGTTCATGTATTCTTCTCAACCATTGCAAGCTTAGCTCATAAAATTAAAGGTTGAAAGCTGTAAAAATTTCAAGGTTGAAAAGCCAGTTGCACTTCAAATAAGAGAAGGGAAGAAAGTAGTAACGTTGAGTTAAATTGGAAAGTTGAATAGATGGGAAAGCGTTAAATGTTGCTAAGAAAAAGAAATGTGAGAATGATTCTTGGTTGAATTCAATCAGCAAATTTTAATTTCCGAGAGAGGAAAAGACAAAAAATAAAGAAATAGACTAGGAAAATGGCTGAATTACTAGTGATTTGAATTTAATGTGGAAACGTTAGGCAATTGTGTTGTTGAGGATATGAGGAGTCCAAAATCTAGATGCAAAACATTTCAACTTTCATTGAAGTGGATAAAAGAGAACTAAATGGACTGAACTGAACCAAACTAGAACAAAGTGGCTTAACGAGAGCGTTACAACAAAAAATGTTATGCTACAACTTTTAGATATTATCTGAGTCTGATTAACAATCCATTTTTGAAAACTGTTTATGGAAATTTGAAAAAACTCAAAAATATTTATAATTTTTTCATTTTTTCCATAAAAAATTTCCTTAAATAGTTTACTAATGTATGCAAAATAAATCCATATATATATATATATATATATATAATTAGAACTCATGATCATTTTTTTTTACTTAAATTTTTTAATATATTACTATAATTAGCTCTTTGAAAATGGATAGCTAGAAAAAAGTTTTTACCTTAAAAAAAAAAAAAAAGTTTTGAAAAAGTGTACTTTGAAAAATTGCGATTTCAAAATGGGCATGGGAAATGGCGAAGTTTTATAGTTCCACCTGATATCTACAAGCTTAAAATGTTCAAGAAAAGAATAGAGTTTATTGGCACTAGGGGTGTGCAAAAAACCCACCAACCTGCCAAACCCGACCCGACCCGCCAGGTTGGGTCGGTTTTTAAGGCTTGGTGGGTTGGGTTGGGTTACAAAAAAAAATTTTATAGTGGGTCGGGTTAGGTTTGTGTTATAAAATTACAAACCCACCAAACCCAACCCGACCCACCCATATTTAATATATATTTAATAAAATTTTTTTTAAAATCAACTATAAGGCACTTATATATATATATATATTATATATTTAATAATTTAAAAAAAAAAAAACCAGCTATAGAGCAACACTTCCTCGGTTCCTCCTACTAATACTAATTTAATATATATATATATATAATATTATATAATTAATAAATTTTTTAAAATAACTAGTTTTTCCTATCCTATATAAAAACCAATTAATTCACACAAATCATAATAAATTACTATTGTTGTTTAGTCATTAGTGTTGTTTGCTTGGCTTGGCTTGGCTTGGCTTGAGCTTGATACGAGTCTACAAATAATGTTCAAGCTTGAGCGTGTTATAACGTATAAAAACTTGAGCTCAGCTTGGCATGACTTGATTCATCGGTCAAGCCAAGCTCGAGCTCAATATCAACCTCAAACTCAAACTCAATATCATGTTTTTGAGCTTGAGATCTAACACAAGTATATTATCAAGCCTATATCAAGTTTATTATCTAGCCTATTTGGTTTGAATGAGTGGTCTCAACTTATAATTAATTAAACTCTTAGAAGGATATGAGTTTACTTATCAAGCTCATATTAATTTTATTACCAAACTCATAAATAAGTCTAGGCTCAACTTGTTTTGTTACTTTTATATCGAGCCTTGATGTTCACAAGCTTGTTTATGAATAATACTTTTTACTTAGGCTCGGCTTGTTTATTAAACAAGCCTAAAACTAAAACTTAAACTTGGCTTGTTTATAAACAAACAAACATGAATGAGTTTTTTATCGAGCCAAGCCTAAGCTATTTATGAACGGCTTGGTTCATTTACAACCCTACTCCCAGCCGAAAAATCAAGAATCCTCACCTCCTCTATCTCAATGGTATCCATAGCTGCTTGGTGAAAATGAATATCTAAATGCATGCAATCCCTATTTATATTCATGTTAATCATTTGGTAATATTATTATTATATGATACAAAACGACCTATGACATCATTATTTGACATCATGCATGGTTGATATCATTATTTGACATTCATGATCATTGAAAGAGTGACAGTTGAGAAAAAGAAACACTACATGCACAATATTTTTACAAAAAAATCATAGGCGGTAAGTTGTTATTGATTCTAATTTCAACTAACAATTGAAATGACTGTTTTATCTATCATTAACAGTCGTTAGCAACTTACCACTTAATATTTATTTTGAAAGTATTGAAAAAATATTATGAACGTAATATTTCTCGAGTGGAAAAAAGGGCTGAAATATTAAAGTCACAATCATTATCATTAATTTAACCGACCGTGTTGTTGAAATAGTTGGCAAGAGATCTATAAAGAAAGGAAGACACAAATTGGTCAAATATTCTAGGTACTTGAGGCAATTAATTATTAGTTAAAGACAAGAGTTTTTGGGCCGTCAAAACTCCTCAAGTAGCTGAAAATGAAATTGAGACCCAATAGCATGTGAAGACACTGATTGATCACATATTTCTGTGATTATTTAAGCTGATTTCATTTTCTTAGAGAGGTTAAATGATTGGTTAGTTTATTAATTGATCTGCTCCAAGTAGATGCTTTTTTTTTTTTTTTTTTTTTTTTTTTTTTTTTTTTGTTCTTTCGTGTAAGTATTTTCTTAATTACAAAGCAAGACACAAGAGTTGAATTTGAGTCACTTTGCTTGTGGACTTTCTAGAAGCTAAGTAGGAAATTAGTTTGATTCACAAAATTTAGCCGATTTTGACTGACCTTTGTCATTTATGCCTTTTTAGTCTTTGTCAGTCTTTTCTTTTTTGTGGGTATTTTTTACTTCACCCTTCCCTTCCTTTTACTTTTTAATGATCGGTGATTATACTATTACTTCCATGAGCATAGCATATATGTCCAGTAATACTTCTAATCTATTAAGAAATTTATATATGGATTGAAATTCATATAGGAATGTCAATAACTGCACTGATGTAATCGCTAGAAAGGGTGCTCTTCTTTCTCAGGATTTTGTTGCTTTTAATGATCCTCCAGCTGATGTATCTCTTTTGCTTAGTTTAGATGCTGTTGGGACTCTGTGTGTTCGCAACATTTGTAATCTTCTTGTTGTTTAGATGATGAGAAGCCTCGGTTTACCAATAATAAAAAAAAAATCAGGGTATTATACCGGGTGCAATTGTAATAATAAACTAGTATTAAATTAACCTTTTAAATTTTTAATTCCTCAGTTCTTAATTAGATCAGAAAAATTAGAAAGCAGACCAACTTTCTAACCCATCTATATCCATTTGCTCTACTAGTCTTCATACTCATACCATAAGGAAACACAGGTAATTTAAATACTTATCCTGTCATTCTACTTTCTTGACTAGTAGTGGCTGGCATGGTTATCAATACCCCCAATCCAGATCTTAGGATCTTAAGATCCCAAAATTCAACATCCCTAAAACGTCTTGCATCTTACTAAGATCTTTACTGAATGAAAATCCATGTGGGATATTGATCCCATAGCAATACTAAAGATCTTGTGCTATGAAGGAAAATTCAAAAAAAAAAATATATATATATATATATATATATATATAAAAAAAAAGAAAAAAATCACTTATTTTGGGCCTCCAGATGGAGCCCAAAGGCCCCAAACTTTTTTTTTTTTTTTTTTAACTTTATAAATAGATTAGTCTAGTACCCTAGCCCAAATTGATAAAAAAATAAATAAAAATTAAAAATACTAAGTCTCACATCACCTTAACGACGTATTCTAATAAACAAAATCACAAAAGACATAAGATAAGATAAGGGACTAGAGAGTAGAGAGCAAGAGCAAGCACGGTGGCGCCTTTGTGAGAGAGACCATCAATGCCGACGGTGAGTTTTTTTTTTTTTTTTTTGTAATTCTAGTACTAATTAGTTACTTATTTGTTTGACATAGACACTCACTGATTATAATCTCAACGTTAGATTATTTGATGAATCTTTCTATCTTAGTAATTGTTTAATGGAATTATTATTTTCTTTGTGCTGTGTTTATGTGAAATATTAGGCATTGTTATATGTTTTGAGTTGTTTATGTGTGACATTATGTATGTTTATGGTGTTAGAATTTAAAACTAGGTATTTGTGAGCTATAATTTTTGAACTTTCAACTTTGTTTATGTATTTGTAATTAGATTTCGATCCTAATAACCTTGGTGGCTGGTGCAATGGTAATTTTCCATGTGCAGATGAAAATATGAGGCTGAATAAGCCATTCTACAAAATTGACAGATAAGTATAAGCTACTCCAGGGCCATGACAGAGAGAGAGAGAGAGAGAGATTGCAGCAATACTAAACAACAACAACAAATCAAACAAATCAACAATACTAAAGGTGGACTCAGACACTAGCCGACCACTAAACTTTCTGTGTGTGTGTGTGTTTTTCTTTTGCCATCTAGAACCTTTGTCTCTAGTAATTTGGTTTAAAATTAATGTACGTGCACATCTTGTAAAGAAGAATAGATGCTATTTATTCTTTCATCTCATGTTTCTAATTTAATTTAATTTATCTGTGTCTCCCGATTTTCTTTTAACCTCCAAATCAAATATATGTTTTACATTATTTTAGTGTTCATGTCTATTTAGCTAAGTTCCAACCGTTCTCTAAGTGTGTTGTATGTATGTACTTCAAAAATTATATAGCTATTTTAGCCAACACTCCCTCTTATTATATTCATACCTATCTTCCAAAGAAGTAAATTATAAAATAAAATAAAATAACTACAAGACTAGTTTTATATAGCCTTAGTTGTATGATCATAGGCACTTTAATGAATTGTATGTGACAACAAATCAATGATTGAGATTAAAAATTTCAAAAATCACTTTTAATCTTAACCATTGAATAACGAAAATTTTAACCAATTTTTCCCTATTGGGAAATGCTAACGAGTGCCCTTAGGACACTGGTTAAGAATCCGATTAAAGAAAGTTTTTATGGAAAAAGAAAAAAAAAGCAATTAATATTTTGACAGCTTTTTTCATTTCCCATAAAAGTGATATCAAAACTTTTTTTAATTAGATTCTTAACCAGTACCTTAAGGACACTCGTTAATACGACCCCTTCACTATTTTATTTTTACACTTATTTTATTTTAACTTGTCTCTTAATTGAACAGATCTCAACCCGAATTTCATATGCTCTGTCTGTGAAGCATAATAATATAATAATGATTACCGCATTTTTGATTTTTCCTGCAGTCAGTTGGGCTGGACTAGGCTAGGGTCAAACTCATTTTATTGGTGTAATAACCATTTGATTATCTCTAAGAATCTATGACCTTCACAGCTCATAACACCTTTATTTAATGGGTTTTACTAACATGTTTCCTTATAACATATATTAGTAAATTATTTTAGGAAATTTTTTATGAAAAAATGAAAAAATTACCAACTTTTTTTTACATTTTTTTCAATTCTCTATAAAATGTTTTCAAAAATTGATGATTAATGTGTGTCCTAAGGACGTACATTAACTAGACCTTTATTTAATATGTAAGAAACGTGTCCCAGTGCTACGCATTAACATTTGGAATTTTGGATTTTGCTGAAATAATTTTTTTTTTCTCTTTGAGATAATAAGTAAAAGTTGTTGAGTTATAGATTAACCCTAGTTAATTAATAAATTATTTAAGTTGATTAATTATATTAAATTACATGCAAATTATATTAAGGTACAATCAAATCACCAAACAAAATTAGAGTGCAGCAAAAAATAAGTTTGATATGGCAATTTGATCACGATGAGAAAACCCTTGCAGGCAAAACTCCACCGAGTAAATTTCAGGTCACCACTCCCGAAAAATCCACTAGTAAGAAAAAAAAAAAAAAAAAAACAGTAACAAGTACCTACATCAAGGAATCTTACCTTACACGCCTATCATCAAGTATCTACCTACAATAAAACCTACTGATCTATATAGGAAGCTCAACATCAATTTCCAATTAGACTTGATCTTGTAGAAAACTTCTCATTTGCACAAATTTCCAATTTGCAACCAACTCCACATCAACCTTTTTTAATTGTTGTAACTTTGTAGAGTTTTTCAATCCACGCTTAGATGAACTAGAAGTAGCTTAACACAAAACCCTAGGCGCACAGATTTTGCAACAACTCCTATTATGCGTCTCTCTATCTCTATGATGACAACTATAGAATATGTCTTTTATATGCTTTATATGGAACCTTAGTGTACAAATTCCTAGAAGGTTAATTCATCATAGGCCAAAAACATAATTTAACATTTAATTTTCCTGAAACTTGATAGATCGAGAGGTGTCGAGCTTGGTATTAAGATTCATTCAATTTTGATAGGTTATTAGGTATTAAGCTGGGTACCGAGACAAGTGAATTCAACTTTTCTTGAGCAGTCTTGTATCTTCAATAATACCACTTATTAGTTAATAGATATACTTCTTGAACACACCAAAAACTAAGACTCAAATACATACAAATTGCTTTGATCTCAAATATGCTATTAAATAAAAAACAAATGACCCTTACATGAGGAAATTTACGACGATATGATGATATGATACGCATGCCATTGCCCCTTTGACGCAACTCTTTGGCTAGTCCCACCATTGAATTTAAATGGTAAGACATGTGCCATTTAATCATTAATGGGCTGTGATTCATTAGGAGCGAAGGATTTCCATTCTTTAGAACTTGTGATATTTATTTATTTAAGGAAAACGATAGAAATTTTATTCGTGCAAATACTTTATCATCACGTTTAAGCTTGTCGAATAATGGCTTGAATATTAAGTGCTCCTTAATAGCTACACTTGCATCACATGGAAGCACATCCCATTAAAGGGGTCTTGCTCTTCATTGTATGATAACCTTTCTGACCTTGACCAGTGTGATTTTTTGTGACTTTGTCTAATAGTGACTACAGTTACATATTAAGCTTGGAGAAAGCCCTTGTTGCTTTGTTTATTGCCCAATAAGCGTGCGCCACAAATATTTTGTTTTGTTTAGGTGATTACCTAATATCTGTATTTGTTCAAGAAAATAATACTTCTAAATAGCCCGTTGAACCAAATAAATGTGTAGTATTTTAATGAGAAAGAAAATCTATCTTATTTCTGTAAATCAATATAGCTCAAATAATATGGGTTCCAGTCAGCTCAACAAGTAAAGTCTCTGATAATTGAATAAGAAATCTGGGTTCAATCTCCGTCTACATCAAAATATATAGCTCTAATAATTAAATAAAATTTGTAAGGAAACACCAAAGAGTATTTAATTAATAGATAAAAAAATTATTTTTAGCAAAATATAAATAGTTAAGAAAATTTTACCGACCTCCAGAAGACGTACAGATTTTTTGTACTTCTCTCTAAACCTACCTAAAACTAAATATTATACAATGACCCCATTCCATCAATCCATATTAGTGATACTATTTACTTAGACTCAAATCTTGCAATGATACCCGATCTTTAAAGTTACGTATCATTTTTAGCTGCTAATATTCTTTGTTAAGGAGTTTTCTATAGACATAAGAGCATCCGTAGCAGATGTTGCAAAAATTATGTCATTTTACCATACCAAAAGCTTACTTTATTATTTTACCACATCATTTTACAATATCTCATTTATCAGATGTTCTATATTTTTACCACTTCATTTAAATATTATTTTTTAATTCTTATTTTATTCTTTCTTTATTATTTGTTCCTAACGGTAATATTTGTTCCTAAACTGTCATATTTTCAAATTTTCTTATTCTAACGGTAACATTTTCAAACAATCCCCTTACCCTTAATTCAATGGTCATATTTTTTAAAAAATGATATTTTCTTAAACATTTTTAAAAAAAATAAAAAAACTTAGAACCTATCACCTTCAAAAAAAAAAAAAAAAACTCAAAACCTAGGGACTTCAAAAAAAAAACCTTAGAACCTGTCACCTTAAAAAAAAAAAAAAAATATATATATATATATATATATATATGAGAAGAAGGCACATCCAAATATCAATATCATCCGAATATCAATATCAATATCATTGTAAAACATCAAAAGATAAGCAATTCATCATTGCCGTATAAATATCAATAGTTAAATCTAAATCTTTGTTTATAGAGTACTAATTGCAATTACACATCCGAATCCCCAAAAACCAAAACAAAACAAGAAAAGTTTTTGTGTCAATACAAGAAGGGAATTACAGCTTTTCTTCCCTTGGGATAATCCTCCCCAAAATAGTTTGGACAACTCGCAAGTTCAAACAAACCTCCTCTTGGTTGAGCCCAAATACATACAAAAATCAAAGATGCATTGTTTTGCTTCTGGTGTGGCTAAATATATGATGACCTTAGTTGAGCCCAACCTCAGCTCTAGGCCTGCAAGCTTTTAAGGGGCTCAGCCTAGATCAAATTCCAATAAATCTCACTCAAATATTTTCTGGCCAAACAAGTGGGTTTCTGCCACCATGAGAAATGTTAATGCACTTCAAGATAAATTATGCTATTATAGTTGCATCTTTCTAATGATGGGAAAGGCCTCCAGCTTCAAAATCAAGATTTACATAAAATACAAAAAATAAAAATAAAAAGAAATAAAATGCAGTAAAAATCTGATTTGAGAGATATTTGATAAAGAATCTTTCAATGATGCTAAAAAGGGGGCCAAAACAGATTCCCCATTCTTAAAAGGAAGAGGCCCAGGCCAAAAGATGTGGCTCAAACAGGAAGATTTATTGAAATCTGCAAGTAAAGAAGTAGAAGACTCTTCGAATTCAAGTTTAGGTATCTTTAAAATGGCCAAAAACTTGATTTTCTCCATTGTGTTTACTTTTCAACACCAATCAAGGAACTTTTGAACTCACAAGAAGCTTCAAAAAGAAACATAGATCACACACGCACACATACACTCCAATCATTCAAGCACCCTAGAACTGTAATATATAGCTACTCTCATTGTCTCATATTAGTCGTCCATATTTTGACTGAGAAGAAATTTCACTGACCCAACTTTTATATGTACCATACCATCACAATACTATGTACCATAAAATTGAGTTCATCGTTTCATAAATCCAGAAACCCAAAAAAAAAAAGCTAACAATTTATAAATAAAGCAAACAAACAAATAAAAAAACAGGGCAAAAAAGACGGATAACCAAACAAATCACAAAATCATTCAAAACCCACAATTTTTTCAGATTCATTCAAACAAAAGCCCAACAAATCTAGATTAAAAATAGAAGCATGCATCAGTTTTTCAAATTGAGAAGTAAAAAAATTGGGCTTACATTACCAAGATTAAACAGCGAATCGGCGATGGTAGAGAGGATTTCGGCGACTCTGAGAACAGCGAATCGGCGCCAAGAATTGATTCAAAGAGCCTACTCTCTGATGAGACGAAAGGGCTCGGTCAGTTCACAGGGATATAAAACAGAGAGGAGAGACCCACAACCCAGAGACCTACGCCCACGCCGATCACAATCGGAAATCACAACCAGACCCACAACCAGACCCACAATCGGAAATCACAACCACAACCCAGACCCACACCGATAGAACAGAGAGGAGAGAGCGAACAAAAGGGGAAAAAAAACTGGTGAAGGATATAGATCAGTGATGGTAGAGAGGAAATTGATGGTGGCTCATATTCATGAATGGGAAGAGAATAGAGCAACAGGGAAGAGGGAAGAAGAAAGAGAATGGGAGAGTGGAGATGGAGATGGAGGCGGTGAATACTGAATAGCTGAAAGAGAAGATGAAAGAGATAGGTGAGTGAAAGAGGAATAAAAAATTAATAAACCCATATACCACATATTACCGTACCGTTGCAAATTTATGATTATACTGTAGCATGTTGTAAAAAATATAACATTTACAACATCTGATAAATGGGGTCAAACTTGATTTGGTGTGGGATATGTGCCAAATATTTAGCATTTGGCACATATCCCACATTTACTGTGGGTGCTCTAACATAAGTTGTAGATATGTTCAATATCAGGAAAGAGAAGAGAAGTACGACCAAAACTTCTTATTGAAGGAGAGATTGTCTCATTTGTGTGGAAGATCTTTTGTAAAAATCTGATTCTTTTGACTGGATATATGAATGCAGATGTGGTTGATGAGTGTTTCTTATTTTGTTTCTTATCGTGTTTCTTATTAGCAAAAGACTTTGAATTTTATTTATTTTCTTGGACCCTCAAATCTTGTAATGGACCCCTTTTGCTTGGTAAATGAGCCTTTGAAAAATCTAGTATGCCTCTCCTTTTTCTGTCGTGGTGAGGGAGGTGGCTGTCTTTTTTTTTTTTTTTTGGTCCCCAGTTTGTTCTTGGTTTTCTTTCTTCAATGGTTTATTTTTATTCATCCAAAAAAAAAAAAAACTTAATAGAGAAAATGTGGTTGAGTAGAAGATCCATATTCTTCTTAAAACTATTTTTTGGGTATAAAACCGAGAAGCCCATGTCAATGTCTGTGCTGGGCTCAAGGCCCGAGCTAAGGAAGGCCCACCCCTTGGCCATGGGAAGGATCCTCCTCGGCCATGGGAAGGACCCTCCTCGGCCATAAGTTTAGCCGAGAGCAAAGGGAGCAACTTGGTCCTGGTGATGACATTCCGAGTCATTTTGCCAAACAGAAAAAGTACTAAAACGACAAAGAACAAGGGAAAGGTTGCCCTTACTGCAATTAAGTACTCTACACCTGACAAAGCCATACTTTTCAGCTTTTACAACCACCCCCAACCACTTTGGGTATGGGCTGATGGAACAAGTACCAACCCTATAAAGCTGAGCCTACACGTAGATGTTGAGGAGAGGGGAAAAGCTAGTATAAAAGGAGGGAAAAAAGCTAGTATAAAAGGAGAAGGAAGCAGTCCAGAAAGGGGGCTGGGACCAAGTCCAAGAATCGGAGCCACCCAGGTCGTACCGAGGAGAAAGTCTTCTTGGATAAGCTTTGTTCACCCCTGTGCGATCATAAGGAACACAATGACTAACGACTGTCCATCCACCAAGGCCTAGCCTTTTAGCCCACCCTCTACAAATTCATTGTATTGGGCCCGCTGGTCCAAGATCCCACCCACCGTGGGGCTTTGGGTTGAAAAATGAGACCCTACAATTGGCGCCGTCTGTGGGAAGGTTTGTGCGTTGGCGCAGGCGGCGGTTAGTCATGGTAGGATCAAGCCCCTGTCAACAAGGGTCCCTCGAAAGAAATAATTTTGGCAGTGGTGCAAGCTATGCAAAAGCCACTCCATCATTTCCAGCAACACGCGGTTGTTGCCCTAACTCAGCTCCCACTCAGGGCTACACTTCGAAGTGTCAGTGGCACGGGCAGTTCTAAGGGCTTCTAACATCAAGTCTATGCCCCACACATTTGCCAAGGGGCTAATCCTCGCGGGTCCAGTAGCTCGATTCACCGAATTCCCATAAGTGTTGGACAGAACCAAGGTCTTGCATGGTCCTCGGACTTAAACCTACGGGGAAACCAGCTACTTCAAGAAGAAAGTGCTAGATAGAACCAAGGTCTTGCATGGTCCTCGGACTCAAACCTATGGGGAAACTAGTCACTAGAAAATATAAGTGTTGGACAGAACCAAGGTCTTGCATGGTCCTCAGACTCAAACCTATGGGGAAACCAGCTACTTCAAGAAGAAAGTGCTAGATAGAACTAAGGTCTTGCATGGTCCTCGGACTCAAACTTATAGGGAAACTAGTCACTAGAAAATATAAGTGTTGGACAGAACCAAAGTCTTGCATGGTCTTCGGACTCAAACCTATGGGGAAACCAGCTACTTCAAGAAGAAAGTGCTAGACAGAACCAAGGTCTTGCACGGTCCTCGGACTCAAACCTATGGAGAAACCAGCTACTTCAAGAAAATATAAGTACTAGACAGAACCAAGATCTTGCATAGTCATCGGACTCAAACCTATAGGGAAGCTAGTCACTAGAAAATATAAGTGTTGGACAGAACCAAGGTCTTGCATGGTCCTCAGACTCAAACCTATGGGGAAACCAGCTACTTCAAGAAAATATTAGTACTAGACAGAACCAAGGTCTTGCATGGTCCTCGGACTCAAACCTATGGGGAAACTAGTCACTAGAAATATAAGTGTTGGACAGAACCAAGGTCTTGCATGGTCCTCGGATTCAAACCTATGGGGAAACCAGCTACTTCAAGAAGAAAGTGTTGGACAGAACTAAGATCTTGCATGGTCCTCAGACTCAAACCTTTGGGGAAACCAACTACTTCAAGAATAAAGTGCTAAACAGAACTAAGGTCTTGCATAGTCCTCAGACTCAAATCTACGGGAAACTAACTACATCAAGAAAGGCTTAAGTCCTAGACAGAATGGAAATCTCACGCGGTCCTCGGACCCCCAGCTCTAAGGAAACTAACACAACCAAGTGTTTAGATCCGGTACGGTCATGCCTCGGTCCTCGGATCGGATTCCCAAAACAAGTTAAGACTGTGAATATCATCTGAAACGTGGCAAAACACCCTAGTACCCGGCGACCCCCTCAAACAATTCATTTTAGATCACCCCATACGCAATACAGAACATTCAGCTGTTATCCCGGTTAGTCTCATATGGTTAACCTACTTGAAGTCGGCATTGTTGTGCTCGTCAGTTTTGATAAGTTCAAAGTGATAATTCTTTGCTAACAAGGGCATCGGCCCTAAGTACTGTCCAAAAGAAAAGGACACCAGCACATCCATTCACAAAATAATTATTGCATAAAAGAAAGAACACGCAAAATGAGATAAAGTCATCTTTTATTAGACAAAGAAGTAGTAGAGCGTACAAAAAAGGGGTTTAAACAAGCCTATACCAGAAGCTAACTACAGGAAAAAAAAAAAAAAAAAAGGATACACAGGAACGATAAATCCTTCAATTTTGCTCTAGCAACGACTAAGCAAGTCCGGATGGCACTAGTGATGGAAGAGAAGAAGAAGCGGAGGCACCTGGGTGGCACCAGTGATGGAAGAGAAGAAGAAGGAAGAGAAGAAGAAGCGGAGGCACTTGGGTGGCACCAGTGATGGAAGAGAGGAAGAAGCAGGGATGCCAAATCCCCGTACCAGCTCTAACAGCAATCGAGCGAGAATGGTTGGTACTGGCGATGGGAAATCTCAGTGCTGTCGCACCAAAAATCTGATGCGACCTCCACCTGCTTCGAATTTTGGCTGAAGGAAGAAAAGACTCCTTTCTGGCCTTATCGAGGAAAAGAAATGTCTTGAGTCTCTGCCTCCCTTGCCTAATCGGGCCATTTTGGATCTCGAAGATACCCAAGGCTTTTGAAAAGGGTGTGGTCCCTTCACCCTCATTCTGGCCTCGACCATGTCACCCCCTAAGTCTCAGTCACACTGGTAATGGGGACTTTGGGCACAACTGGAGGGTTAGGAATTTGGAAATGTTAAAGGGTCTGCAAATAAAGGGAATGACCTCCCACCGTACTTCTTATATGGGAGGTACGCCTGGTGGCATTTAATCTGTACAAATCTCCAAGAAAAGCTACAAACGAGATGCTCAATTCCCAAAACAGTCTTCAGCCGTTGGATTTGCGTCGCCTCGTAAAGGGACCCTAATGAAGGCGCATCTCGTGTACCGAAACGTCAGGAACGTGGTATGAGTAAACTAAAAGAATGTCTCACAACCAGAAACATGCCCCTGGCAGACGAAGAGGCTCCGGCACTAATGAAGGACAAGACTTGGCAAGCCATGACATAGGCCCGACGACACCAAAACCCTCCTCTCCGTCCGAAGAGCCGGACAGCAGGATTTTGAGGGGCTATTATGGGGGGATATAAAACCGGGAAGCCCATGTCAATGTCTGTGCTGGGCCCAAGGCCCGAGCCAAGGAAGGCCCACCCCTTGGCCATGGGAAGGATTCTTCTCGGCCATGGGAAGGACCCTCATCGGTCATAAGTGTAGCCGAGGGCAAAGGGAGCAACTCGGTCCTGGTGATGACATTCCAGGTCATTTCGCCGAATAGGAAAAGTACTAAAACGACAAAAAACAAGGGAAAGGCTGCCCTTACTGCAATTAAGTACTCTACACCTGACAGAGCCATGCTTTTCAGCTTTTACAACCACCCCCAACCACTTTGGGTATGGGCTAATGAGACAAGTACCAGCCCTATAAAGCTGAGCCTACACGTGGATGTTGGGGGGAGGGAAAAAGCTAGTATAAAAGGAGGAGGAAGCAGTCCAGAAAGGGGGCTGGGACCAAGTCCAAGAACCGGAGCCACCCAGGCCGTGCCAAGGAGAAAGTCTTCTTGGATAAGCTCTGTTCACCTTTATGCGATCATAAGGAACACCATGACTAACGACTGTCCGTCCACTAAGGCCTAGCCTTTTAGCCCACCCTCTACAAATTCATTGTATTGGGCTCGCTGGTCCAAGATCCCACCCACCGTGGGGCTTTGGGCTGAAAAATGAGACCCTACAAAGGGGAATTTGGATCTTGAACATAACATACGTTCAAATATTGAATCAAAATGTTCAACATTTGGATCTATTTTATTGTCTACCTAAATTGTCATCCACGCATCTTTTAATAAGAAATTAGGAATTTTTATAATCGATTTTTTTTGTTAAAAATTTTTATTGCCTTTTTTTAGTATCTCAATGTAAATAATATGCATTTTAAGAAAAGTGAATGTTTTATTCTAGATTAGAGTGGAGGTGATTATTATTATTATTATCACTAATAAAACAATTGTCCCAAACCATTATTTTCATTTTCGTTGTCATAATAAATGATAAACCAGACAAATTTAATAATATTATAAGTTATATTGTGGAAAAAAATTGTGAAATTTGTTTTGTTTGTATTTTTTTTTTCCGCTAAAAGAACTCTTCAAGCATGTGATTATTTCATCACTTATGTCAAAAATTCCTTGCGGGTTAAGCATGTATGATCAACTAAATTTTAGTAATACTCATAAATAACTCGAGTTACTCGATAATGATAATCATCAGGCATAAGCTGACAAACATTTTGTTTGAAAAAACATATGATTTTGCAAGTATTTGAACGGTGAAGTAGGCCTTGTGTATCCATATTGGATTCGAGTATCTTCGATTGTTGCATTGAAATTATACTAAATTGCCTTTCTAGAAAGCTAACCAAATTAATTTTGTTAACTCCACATGCAAATGCAATACAAACAAATGTTCGTGTGTGCGGCTAAAATTTTCTAACCAAGCAACCAACTACCGTAGCATAATACAATACAAACTTGTCATTTTTTTTTTTTTTGTCCCTACCTAGTCAACATAATAAACAATTTTCTGCATTCAAATGTAATAGGTAAAGCCACCAATATTGTGCTATAATATGGGTTTGAAGAATCTCCACCTTTGGATTTCTGGAAGTGTACGGACGGAAGTAAATCCCGTAGATTAAGTAAGATTTTGTCCTACTCTAGAAAAGAGATTTTATATTTTTTTTATTACCACAAAATATTTTTATTTAAAAAAAAAAAAAATTACATGAAGAAATTGCTGTAATGGTCTATGCATAGTAAGAACCTTTCAGGTTGAATGATACATTGCTTGACCAGTATGACGTGGCTAATGCAAATGTGCAATAATTAGTGGATGAAATTTGTTTTGGCTCTAATAGTTACGCACAAAATGTTACGCACAATTTTATACGCAATACTTCATTTTTGAATTGAAACTTGATTGATTTCAAAGTTCAACGGCATAATCTTAAATAGAAAAATCTTGTCATTTTTAGTTAAGTTGGTATTTCATTTCCCCGTCCTTAACATAAATAAATGGAATGGGGAAACTCAAAATGATGTCATCAAACGTTAGAAATTATAATTAAATATTTTAAACGTTAAAGGATGTAAATTTACAAGATAATAAGAAAATATAATATCCCACAAACTCCTTTTAAATTTTATAAATTGATACGTTCTAAAATATTCCAAAAAGATAAAATTTCATTTTGGAATATGTATGTTACATCATACTAATACATATCTTTTTGCTCACAATCTTGAAGAAAAAACACTTACAATTATGCTACACAACTAATTTTTTCACCGAAAAATCACTTTCTCATTGACTAACCTCCTTTGGGTTTCAGAGTCTCTCACCAGTCACCACAGCACAAACATAAAAGATATGGTGTGAAAAAATTGGTGAAAAATTTTGTGCCTTGGACTTTTCCAAAAACTTATCAGGTGACTATTTAAAAGAGTAGAGTAGTTGAATTAGCCTTGGCAAGAAGGAAAATGATGATCCTCTCCATCTTAAGTTTTGTTTATCACATTCTTTTTCTTTTTCTTTTTTTTCTTCTCAAAAAAAAATTGTCACATTAAATCTAAATTAACGGTATACACAAATTAAATCTAAAATATAAAATCTAAACAATGAAGTGAAGATATCCGTTTATGCATGGGTATTGGAGAGATGAATACGGCTTAGGTATTGGAGAGGTTAAAATTTTGCCTTGACATGAAAAATAAAATCGACTTGGAGAAGTAAACCAAAAATTGTACTATAATTATGACTCCGAATTTGGTTTTAAAAAAAAAAAAAGATGTAAAATTCATGTTTAATATTATCCAATAAAAAATTGACACATTATAAAATTATACTAACTTACTAATTAGAGTATTCGTATTAGTTGGTGCAAAATTTTTTGTCTAATTTAGAATAAGAACCCACATTTTCTATTTTACATACTCACTTTTCAAAATATCTCACATCAAATGATCTATTATATATTTTACTATACATTTAATTAAAATATCAATTTTTCTTAATTTTTTTAAATTATTTTCTTTTTCTTCACACATAATAACCATCCTCTACTATCTTCCTTTATCCTTGAGATACATTGAGAAATAATAAACAACTAAATACAAAATGAACCGTGCCAATATAAATTTATATATTTGCTACATTAATTATGTAAATTCAACATTTTTTTTTATTATACATGAACAGAATGATATGTTCACATCATGCATGCAACTGAGAAGGGGAGAGCAAAACAATGAAAAATGAATAAGTCTAGTGCCACACATTTTGACACAATAAATGCCACAACTTGCCCATATGGCGAGTTATGGTTGGTGGAGAGGTGTTTTCACATAGACCCACCATCACCCCTCCACCAACCACAACTTGCCACATGGCGAGTTGTGTCATTTGTTGTGTCAAAATGTGTGGCACTAGATTTACTCATGAAAAAAATGTGTGGCCTTTATTTACAAACAATCCCAACCTAGAACCTAAGATCACGTTGGTCACAGTTACATCTAGGGACGTAGCTAGCTTTGGATTGCCCCCCTAAAATTTTTTTAAAAAAGTATTATTATTATATATATATATGTGTACTAATTTTAGCAATTTTGATCTATAAAATTACATTTTTATCCCTTAAATAATATCATTGATTCTTTTTAGAGTAATGCTATACTCATAAACTTTTTTACAACATTTTTACAAATTGTTTTGATAGCAAATTCTTATTGGTTCATACATGAACCCACCACTCATATCATTTTTTTTATTTACTAGTAACCACTTATTACATCAATAATTTATAAAAAAAAGTTTGTAGCACTAGTATTTTCCTCATTTTAGTGACTTTAAAAAAATTTATAGATCTAAAATTTAAAACAAAATATACAAACCCAAAAAAATAGCTTAACAACAAAAATTACCAATAATAAAACTATTAAAAAAAAAGCTCAATTAACCAATTTTATTTAAACTAAACAACACTGTCATTTAAAAAATTATAAACAAAAATAATTTTGTTTTTATCAACAAAAAAAGATCCTAACATCTAAGTAGTAGCAAAGTCAAATGTTGAAACTGTTGTACACAACCAACAATAAAGTCGTCCCCCTTAACTCAAAACTCTAGCTCCATCCCTGATTACATCATGGCTGATGATTCAAGCTTTGTACGTCACGGACCTACATCATGGCACTAGACTTACAAAGGCCTATAGTGGCGTTTGTCAAACACCACTATAGACACTTATTATTTTAGTTTTTTTTTTCCCCTTTTTTGGTTGGGTTAAAAAAAAAAAAAAAAAAGCTGGAGGAGAAAAAAAGAACTATAGTGGTGTTTGACACTGTAGGCCCTTGACTTATCACTTTTTATTTTAGTTTTTTTTTTTCTTTTTAGGTTTTTTTTTTTTTTATAAGAGTTAGAGAAGAAAAAAGATTTATAGTGGCGTTTGACACGGACCTATAGTGGCGTTTTCGAAACACCACTATAGCCCACCACCCAAAAAAAAAAAAAAAAAAAAAAAAACCGGATGGGTTCAAGCCTACGGTATATTCTAGGAATATGCCATAGAACAATCTATGGCATATTCCTACAATATTCCTAATAAAAAAATTAAAAAAGAAAAAACTTGAATTTATTCCACGGTATATTCTAGGAATATGCCAGAGAATAATCTATTTATTCTATGGCATATTCCTACAATATTTCTAATAAAAAAAATAAAAAAGAAAAAACTTGAATTTATTCCACGGTATATTCTAGGAATATGCCAGAGAATAATCTATTTATTCTATGGCATATTCCTACAATATTTCTAATAAAAAAAATAAAAAAGAAAAAACTTGAATTTATTCCACGGTATATTCTAGGAATATGCCATAGAATAATCTATTTATTCTATGACATATTCCTACAATATTCCTAATAAAAAAAATAAAAAAGAAAAAACTTGAATTTGTTTCACGCTGAAACAAATTCAAGTTTTTTTTTTTTTTTTTTTTAGGAATGTATATATTTATATATTATATATGAGAAAAGTTACATTCACAATATTTTCACAATAAATCATAAGTGGTTAGTTGTTATTGGTTCAAATTTGAACTTAATATTAAGATTATTTTTTACCTTAACAATAACAACTAGTAACAACTTACTACTTAAAATTTGTTGTGAAAATATTGTTTACATATCATTTCTCTAAATATATATATATATATATATATATATATATTTAATGTATGAGAAATTCTACATCCATAATATTTTCACAATAAATCATAGATGATTAGTTATTATTGGTTCAAATTTAAAACTAACACTAAGATTATTTTTTTTGTTTTAACAATAACCACCGATAACAACTTGACACTTAAAATTTATTATAAAAATACGGTAAATATATCATTTATTTATATATATATATATAGATATATATAAAAATTTTAAAAAACAATAAAACCCCCCACCTACCCCACCTACCCCCACTCTCCCCTATATCTCTCCCTAATCTACACGCCAAGCCTCAAACTTCCTTTCTCTCTGGTTTTAATTTTTTGTTTTTTTTCCTTTTTTTCTTCTTCTCCCTTATCTCTCCATGCCGTTTCAGGTTTCCTTTTTTTTTTTTTTTTTTCTCCCTTATCTCCACTCCTCCATCTTTCTTCTTTTCTTTTTCTTTCACTCTTCTTTCACTTCACATCTGAATTGATTATTTTCTCTTCCTCTCCATTATGATTTTATTTCTTTTGTTTTATTTGTGGTGGTGTTAATGTTTGTGGGTTTTGGATTTGCAGATGGTGTTGCAGCTTACTGATTTAGTTCAAATTTGTAGATGGTGTTTGAAGCCATTGGTTGTATAGTTGCAGGTAAGCATTTAAAAAAAAAAAAATTATGATTGTTTTGGTCTATTTATTTTTTGATAATAGTTTTGGTCTATTTCTTGTTTACCGTCAACTTTGCTTCGTGGGTCTCTGAGATTTTTGATTAATTTTTGTTAATTCTTTGGCTTTTTTTTTTTTTTTTTTTTTTTATTATTGATAGGTCTATCTCAAGTGATAATATCTTTGTTAATAGAAACAAGAAAGTAGTGAAAAATTCAAAATCAATTTGATGATTTCTTTTTGCAGGTTGGTCTGTGGCGGCTGAATGTGTTGGGGTGGAGTTGCTATTTTTTTTTTTTTTTTGAATGTGAGCATGTTGGGTTTGATTTTGAATTTTTTTAGGTGGGTTTGTGTTTCATTTTGAATTTGCTGGGATATCTGTAGTGTTTGTATCTGTAGTTGCTATTTTTTTTTTTTTTTTTTGGATGTCAGCATGTTGCGTTTGATGTTGAATTTTTTTTAGGTGGGTTTGTGTTTCATTTTGAATTTGCTGGAATAGCTATAGTGTTTGTATTTTGTTTTGTTTTTTTATCTTTTAATTTAATTAAAAAAAACTTTTTCACGTCAAAAAAAAAATTCCTTCGAGTACCAAAAATTAATTTTTGGTAATCAAATATTTTTTTGGTGGTTTTTTTTGGCTATAGTGCCGTTTGTAGAGTCTATAGTGGCGTTAGTCTCTAGGTGTCAGTCTCTCTCATTCGTCTCTGGCTGTGGGTTTTTGGTTGTGGTGTCTGGTTTTGAGTTTCGGCAGAAGGGGTGGGGAGATTGGCGTTGGGGTGGGTCGCTTGGCTAGCAGTTGGGCAGCGAGTCGGCGAGGTGGGTCTATGGCGGCTGGGCAGCGAATCAGCTTGGTGTAGAAGAGAAAAAATGAGGACGAGTGAGTCTGAGGAGAAAGTGGACAACGAAAATAATGGGAAGGAAGAGAAAAAAAAAAAAATTATTTAAATATTACTACATAAAAAAATATATATATATATATATATAAATTACATCAGAGCGCTGAGAAGGTTTATTTTTTTATTTTTTTGGGCTTTGGCTCCACGATGCAGTATTAGTTTTGTGCATTTTAGTATCATTTTATTCATAAAGTTATTTTTTATATATAATTTTAAACTATAAAAATTTAAAATTTTGCAGGCATAAAAGATAACAGGAAAAAAAAAGAATGTAATCTTATGGTAAATTTTTTAAAATTCATATCTAACGAAAAATATATTAAATGATATAATATTATTTAAATTTATTTAAATTTATATTGGTTATAAATTGAATTGATCTCAGTCATAAATTTTCTTTTACATCACTTTACACTCTCTTTAGTACAATATCAATAATTATACTTGAAATCTGGACGTGATCATGTGATTGGTGTGAATGTATGCAAATAACCTCCTCTTTTTTATTTTTTTTTATTTTTATGAATGTAGGAATGGATTTCTCTCGGATTTGATTGGGTTCTCAAATGCTGTAACATACCAATGAAACTAAGATCCTCTCTGGATGATATGGACTACCCCAAAGAAAAAAAACGAAAGAAATCCAACGAAAGTCATTTTTCCAAACGTCCCATGATGGTTGCGAAAATCCAAGGGAAGTGAGGACTACTTTAATCCTGCAGATATTTCTTTTGGTCTTTATCATAAGGGCAAAAGAGAATTCCAGGAAATAGACACGATCAAAGATGAGGTCATGCTCAAGTTTATTAAAGAATCTGGCAAATCAATTTCGGAATTTTACCATAAGGTACGTAACATGAATCATCTCACTAGAGCTTGTTGCGTTGATTGTTCGGAAGAAAAGTATTGTGATGATACATTTGCATTGATTATGCTCCGAGATGGTTGTTTCATTTCATATTTATTGGATATTGTGGTAGATCAGAAGTGGGATAAGCTATTAGAGCTATTTGATAATCGTGGAAGATAATTGGGATTTGGTTTTATTGGAGAACCAAATTCCATTGGCAATTTTGGAACGTTCGAGGAGCCTTAGATACAATAATAAAAAAGTAGTACCAAAAACAATCAAGCAATTCATTTATTTTGTATATTTGGGCATATCGCTTCGAGTGTAGCTCTTTCACATCATCAGGATTGGCAATGAGTGCATTCAGGAAACAGAAGTAGATGAAAGAACAACTTTTGTAACAAAATTGATATCCTTTGAATGGAGTCCTGCATGTAATACAAAAGTTGTTTTTTCATCTTACTTCTATTTCCTGAATGCATTCATTGTCAATCCTGACGATGTAAAAAAGCTGCTCTCAAAGCGGTATGTCTAAATATACAAAATAAAAGAATTGCTTGATCATTTTTGGTACTATTTTTTTATTATTGTATCTAAGGCTCCTCAAAAGTTTCAAAACTGTGAATGGAATTTGGTTCTCCAACAAAACCATGTACCTAACTACAGAACCAAATCCCAATAATCTTCCACGATTATCAAATAGCTCTGATAGCTTGTCCCACTTTTGATCTACCATGATGTCCAATAAATATGAAATGAAACAGCCATCTTGGAGCATAATCAATGCAAACGTATCATCACAATACTTTTCTTCCGAACAATCAACGTAACAAGCTCTAGTGAGGTGATTCATGTTACGTACTTTATGGTAAAATTTCGAAAACAATTTGCCAGATTTTTTAATAAACTTGAGCATGGTCTCATCTTTGATCGTGTCTATTTCTTAAAGTTCTCTTTTGCCATGATGATAAGGACCAAAAGAAATAACCGCGGGGTCAAAGTAGTCCTCACTTCCCTTGGATTTTCGCAGCCAAAATGGGACGTTTGGAAAAATGACTTTCGTTGGATTTCCTTCGTTTTTTTTTTTTCTATTGGGTAGCCCATATCATCCAGAGAGGATCTTAGTTCCATTGGTATGTTACAGCATTTGAGAACCCAATCAAATCCGAGAAGAGTCCATTCCTACATTCATAAAAATAAAATAAATAAAAAGGAGGAGGTTATTTGCATAAATTCACCCCAATCACATTATCACGTTCAGATTTCGAGTATAATTGTGGATATTATACTAAAGATACCGTGTAAAGTGATGTAAAAGAAAATTTATGGCTGAGATATGTTCAATTTATACCCAATATAAATTCAAATAATGTTATATCACTTAATATACTATTCATTAGATATGAATTTTAAAAAATTTACCGTAAGATTATATATTTTTTTTTCTGTTATCCTTTATACCTACAAAATTTTAAATTTTTATAGTTTAAAATTATGCATAAAAAAATAACTTTATGAATCAAAGTATACTAAAATGCACAATATTAGGACTGCAATGTGGAGCCAAAGCCCAAGAAAAAAACTTCTCAACGCTCAAATATATATATATATAAATGGGTTCAAGTTACATTTGGTGTATTTCTAAAAAAAAAAAAAGTTATATCTGGTGTAACTTTTTTGAATTACACTTTTTCTAAACCATTGGATCTAAACCAAGAAACACAACATTTTGGAGTATGTGAAGCTTCAAATTGCGAGTAACTACTGGTTACATTCCAAGTCTCTACCATACAACGGAAAAATATATGTCATAAAGAAAGAAAAGCATATATCATCAAACCATATAATCTAATCTCTAAGTTCTTGGCAACTTCATAATATTAGTTCCCAAAGAAAACAATATTCATATTAATTCTTCAACCAACATATTTGAAATCTATGTATTTCCAGTGAGAAAAAAAGATTATATAATTATAAAGAATGAAATATGCATAATGAGTGACATATATAGGACATGTTTTTTGCGTTTGTGGCAAGTTTAGGGTTAGGATAATTTGTGAATTTTATTTTTTGGTTTAACTCTTTATAAACAAGTATAAAAATATAAAAATTAAAGAAGAAGAAGAAGACGGTTTTAATTTTTAATTGATTAAGAGCATTAGCATTGAAGAATGCTAATGCCATATCTAAGGCTTTTTTGGCATTTCATAGCTAAAAAACATTTGCATAAAAAATAGTATACCTCACTATTGTAAAATTTTTTGCAATAGTGCTACAGTACAATTCTAAGTTTAGAATTGTACTGTAGTACTATGCTAAAAAATATATATATATATTTTTTATTCCACCCCTTAGCTGAAAAAAAAGTGATGATGTGAAAGAAATAATAAAGAAAGATTAAAAAAATAATATTTTAATGAAAAAGTAAAATAATAGAGTTTTTGAATGTAAGGTGTATTGTAAAATGGTATGGTATAATTGATAAAATAGCTTTTTGGGATGGTAAAATAGAATAGAGTAGTATTCTTCAATACTGATGCTCTAAGCTACTCCCTCTGTCCCACTTTGTTTGTCCTCTATTCCATTTTAGGATGTCTCAAAATATTGTCCTGTTTCTAAAAATAAAAATTATTAGTTTACTAATGTTCCTATTATACCCCTAAGCCTCATTAATAATAACTCCTTTTAAAAAAAGCTGATAAATTTATTTAAGAGTAATTTTGTAAACTTATACACTTTTATAAGGCAGACAAGATAATAAATGATGTTCCCTTAAAATATTTGACTTTTCAAACAGGACAAACAAAATGGGACGGAGGGAGTACTTGATATAATTTGTTTTACTGAATTTGTTAAAAACTTCCTAAATTGAAGACTATTCCTTATATATATATATATATATATATTTTTTTTTTTTTTTTTTTGAGAAAAGTCAGCACTCAACATTAATTTCAATCACCAAGTAATCTTAGATTCATGGTAGAACTGTTGTAGTCGAACCATGCGTGTGGTTCCCAACTTTTAAAGGATTGTATAATGAATTATTGTAGCACCAAGGTGGCCTTTTTCTGCATCCTGCATGTGCCAATGGACTATTAGCATACTTATTATTTTGGTATTTCATATACATATTATTTTGGACTTTTTTATTTTTTGAGAAACGGTGGAAAAAAAATTATAGAAAGACGTATACTTTTTTGTGTTTTTTTTTTAAGTTTAGAGATATATATGAAATATAATAAATAAAAGATAATTAATGAGATCCTAATTAGAATATTAACATTAATAAATATCTTTTTTGACCGTTAGATCCACATAAATTTAATGATTTAAAAAAAGTGTAACTTGTAACTTGAAACTATCTTTTATATATATATATATATATATATATGTAGTAATATTTAAATAATTTTTTTTTCTTATTTTTTTTCTCTTCCTTCTCATTATTTCCGTTGTCCACTCTCTCCTCAGACTCACTCGGCCTCTCTTCCTCATTTTTTCTCCTCCACCAAGCTGATTCGCTGCCCAGCCGCCATAGACCCACCTCGCTGACTCGCTGCCCAACTGCTAGCCAAGCTCCGACCCACCCCAATGCCAATCTCCCCACCCCTTCTGCCGAAACTCAAAACCAGACACCACAACCAAAAACCCACAGCCAGAGACGAATGAGAGAGAGACTGACACCCAGAACCAACAGAAAATCAAGATTAGCATCGCCACCAAAACTCAAGATCGACCACAAAGTCAAAACCCAAAACCAACCAAAACTCAAGATTGGCACCGTCACCGAAAACCCATGGTCACCGAAACTCAAGATAGGAACCGCCACCAAAAACCCGATGCCAGAGAGGGCAGAGAGAGGAGTCTAAGTGGGACAAAGGAGAGAGAGACCGGATGTAGAAAAGAGGGAGTGAGCTGAGAGAGAACGAAAGAAATTGTTGAGAAATGGACTCCCTGTCTTTATTGTTGCATGTGTAAACCGAAAGAAATGAAAAAAAAAAAATGATGCAAACTGCAAACTTGGAAGTTGCAGTGAGGAAACAAATGAAAGGAAAATGAGCTGAAGAAGAAGAAAAAGACGGGAAGAAGTACATGTATAGATTTTTTAAAGAATATGTGGTGTAGATTTTACTTTGGAAAGGAGAGTCTTGGGGAAATAAATGTTTTTTTTTTTTTTTTAATCTTATATAATAAAATGTTGATGTTTGGTTCAAATCTGCTGTTATTTTATTTAATATTTTCTATCTTTTAATCAATGTGATTGCTTTTTTTTTTTTTTTTTTTTTTTTTTTTGCAAAAAAAATGATTTCGTTTTTCTTTTTATTGACTTTTTATCTTTTAAGTTAAGTTAAAATATTAATTTGACTTAAATGTAAACTAATTACGTTTAATATTGAAAAAAAAAAAAAAAAAGACATGACCATCTCCACAACCATTCAATTAAAAATTGTAATTACCATTCGAGTGGTGGTGGCAGTGGTGGTTGAGGTGGCAGCTGCAGTGGCAATGGTTGTGATGTTTGTTTATTGTAATTAATATGTTATTTTATAGTGTTGTATATATTATTTTATTATATTAAAAGCTAAAATAAAACTACTAATGTTGAGTGCTTTGTAAAGTAAGAAAATAAAATAGATAAAATAGCTTTTTATGATGCCAAATAACTAAATTTATGACTCCACCAATGTGGACGCTCTTAGCACAAAATTTGACATAAATGTTAAAAACATATAGTACATGTAATCTAACAATAAGATTTTCAACACAAAAAATTAGTATAAAGTTATTTAGTTGTGTAACATTGCTTAAATTTATACCTGTTGATGCCCATTTTTTGACAAAAATGCCTAACCGTAAAAGAAGCCCAACAATAAGAAAAGGTGAAAAAAAAAGGGAGTGGAAGAGGTAAAAGTAAAACAAATAGGCCAAGGAAACCCAAGAAAAGAAAAGAGGTAATAAACCTAATGGGCCAGTGTGGCAAGAATGGCAGCCAGCAGGCCCACGGGCTCATTAAAAGGTAAAAGTAAAACAAATGGACCGAAAAAACTCAAGAAAAGAGGTAAAGCAAAACAAATAGGGGAAGCACGAGGAAAGAGGTAACAAACCCAGTGGGTCCACATGGTTGGAATGGCAACCAGCAGACCAATGGACACAATAAGAGGTAAAGGCAAAGCAAAATGGCTTGGAGAAGCGGAAGGAAAGAGATAGCTAACCTAGTGGGCCTACATGGCAAGAATGGCAACTAGCAGGCCCATGGGTACATTAAGAGGTAAAAGCAAAGCAAAATGGGCGAGGAAACCCAAGGAAAAAGATAACAAACCTAGTGGGCCCACATGACAGGAATGGCCACCAGTAGGCCCATAGGCATATTAAGAGGTAAAAGTAAAGCCAAATGGGTCGAGAATGTCCAAAGAAAGGGGTTATAAACCCAATAGGCTAGCATGGTAAGAGTGGCAACCAACAGGCCCACAGACATGGCTAAGAAAAGAAACAACAGGGGCAGAAGCCCAGCGAATTGCATGGGCAGGGACTTCTACCAACACATTGTCCGAGCCCATGAAGGAATAAAGGGAAATGATGAAGCCCAAGAGCCTACATCCTTCATGCTATGGGTCAAAATGTCAATTGTAGAGTAGGGTGTAATTTGATAATTTTGTCCAATTTAGGTTGTAAATTACAAGTTCTTAAATTTTTTAGTGAAAAGTGAAAACCCTCCCTATAATTTAAAGTGGATTTTGCAATTACCCCCCAAGAACCTACCTAAAAATGATACTCACTGTTAAGGTTTGTATATATATGTGTAAGGGTCATATTTCTTATGTATTGACATATCCGAGCACTCTACATGTATATATTTGAGTCTTAGATTGTGTTTGTTTAGAGTGTGAAAAGAATATGAAAAATATTTTACATCATGAGAAGTGTTTGGGTTGGCTAGAAAACTCAATCAAATAGAAAAACCATTTCTGTTGACTGTAAAATATCAAGGCTTGAAGTGTAAAATAGTTTACACTTCTATTTCTCCTTCAAACCACTTACACCTATTTTCAGCTTCTACCCAAACACAGAGAGAGAGAGAGAGAGAGAGAGGAAAAAAAAAAAGAAAGAAAGAAAGAAAAGATGTCAGTGCTAAACTCAAATTATATAACTAATAATAACTTGCTACCTAAAATTTGTGATAATATAGTGAAAATGTTGTGATATATCATTACTCTTAAATACAAAATATATTTAAAATAAAAACAGTGAGAAACAATTTAAGAGCCGATTTTTATAGTTTTATTAGTATAATATACTTTCTACGAAAAAATTTAGTATATTACATTGGCAATATATATGACATTTTTTTTTTTTTTTGATACGGCAATATATATGACATTAAAATGCACATGTTAATTAAATTAAAGAAAATTTAATCAATATAATGAAAATTGAACCATAAAAATGACAAGAAAAGACAAAATTTACCCAATTTACTACTATGTCACAACTTGTACTTACATCCTTTGTCGTTTTTGCTTTCATCCTTTGTCGGAAGAGACTGCTCCATTGAAATAATGTGCGCTATTACGACAATGACACAGACTTCGTGCCCGTTTGGTTCGACCTTAAGGGGCCAAAAGTGCGTTTTCCAGCTCAAGGGAATCCTGAGAGAGAGAGAGAGAGAGAGAGAGAGAGACACCTGTTTGTGTGGAGGAAAGTAAAATCGTTCATTCCCATCATTCACAGCAACAAAGTAACTGTTGCATCAATGAGAGAGGCCGAATGGGGAAGAAATCAAGAGGAACAAAGTCATTTTCTCTGTATTTTGCAAAACTGGTTCAACCATATCGGTTTCCGGTTTTATAGTTGAACTGGTCGGTTTTTTATTATTTCTGATTTTTTGCTATAACCAAACCGAATTGTAGTCTGGTTCCTGGTTGAACCAGTTGACTAGCCGATCTGATCCGGTTTTTAAAACCATGGTAATGGTTGGGAGAAGTAACCAAAGTGGGGTGGGTTTTATTTATTTATTTATTCATTATCTCTTTTCCTTTTTCGGTGGAGCTTAGAAAGTCTTGTAGCTATATGTGCCTCTTTTAAAGTTTAAACCATATTTGTGAACAAATATAGTTAGTTACCTTTAATATTTAAATGATATTTATTATATATGTTGTGAAAAATTATTAACATTATAAAAATAAAATATATTCATCATTATTTATTTATTTATTTTAAAAAATTATTAATTAAATTATTTATGACGTCACTGGTTTGACCATCGGTCAAACCTCGGTCGGACCAAAAAATCGATAATTAGTCTCTTTTCCGGCTTTTTCACCCTACTAGTTTTTAAAACCATAGTTACAAATGATAAATAAACTAAAAACAACTGAATAGGAGGACCAAAACTAAATGCTCAAGATCTCCTCCTTAGTTAGGATTTGGCTCTTTCACACCAATTGTGATGCCCCAGATTGATTGAATATGGATTGAATGTGAGTGTGTTTCAAGTCCCACATTGGGTATATAGTGGATAAATTTGGCTTTTATTAACAACTCCAATGAGCCTCAATTGCGACTAGCCATTGCCTTTGAGTTATTGCGCAGATGTGGCTAGCGATTTTTCTTGAGTCATTACAAAATTGTATCAAATACAACTGATAACTTCATGTGTGCCCAGCAACACTACCCCACAATATGGGACCTAACATTGATGTCAGGGATTTAATTATGGTAGATTGTGACGCCCCAAAAATTTGATTGGATTGAATATTGATTAAGTGTGTGTGTTGAGTCTCACCATGTTGGTTATGTTCAAATCGGTTTTGTTCATGTATTCTTCTCAACCATTGCAAGCTTAGCTCATAAAATTAAAGGTTGAAAGCTGTAAAAATTTCAAGGTGGAAAAAGCCAGTTGCACTTCAGATAAGAGAAGGGAAGAAAGTAGTAACATTGAGTTAAATTGGAAAGTTGAATAGATGGGAAAGCGTTAAATGTTGCTAAGAAAAAGAAATGTGAGAATGATTCTTGGTTGAATTCAATCAGCAAATTTTAATTTCCGAGAGAGGAAAAGACAAAAAATAATAAAGAAATAGACTAGGAAAATGGCCAAATTACTAGTGATTTGAATTTAATGTGGAAACGTTAGGCAATTGTGTTGTTGAGCAGCTTTCATTGAAGGGGATAAAAGAGAAAAAATGGACTAAATTGAACCAAATTTGATCAAAGTGACTCAACAAGAGCATAATAACAAAAAATGTTATGCTACAACTTTTAAATATTATATGGGTCCAATTAACCATCCATTTTTTAAAACTGTTTATAGAAATTTGAAAAAGCTCAAAAAAATTTATAACTTTTTGATTTTTTCCATAAAAAATTTCCTTAAATAGTTTTCTAATAGTTTTCTAATGTATGCCCTAAGGGACATACATTAGTAAAATTCAT
Source organism: Quercus lobata (assembly GCF_001633185.2). Classification (NCBI taxonomy): domain Eukaryota; kingdom Viridiplantae; phylum Streptophyta; class Magnoliopsida; order Fagales; family Fagaceae; genus Quercus; species Quercus lobata. Next base: position 40,539,428 of record NC_044907.1, on the reverse strand, counting down.
ATTTTATATATATATATATATATATATATAATTAGAACTCATGATCATTTTTTTTTTACTTCAATTTTTTAATATATAATATAATTAGCTCTTTGAAAATGGACAGCTAGAAAAAAGTTTATACCTAAAATAAATAAAAAAATAAAAAAGAGTTTTGAAAAAGCGTACTTTGAAAAATTGCGATTTCAAAATGGGCATGGGAAACGGCGAAGTTTTACAGTTCCACCTGATATCTACAAGCTTAAAATGTTCAAGAAAACCCCCCCAAAAAAAAAAAAACTAAATGAAGCCTACGAAATGAAATGGACCACTCCAATATCCACATTCATTACAACTACATGCACAAAATTAGTTTGCAATTGCAACACTGTATCTGGGTTCTTCCCTTTGCCATCCACATTCCTCTTGCTTGTTTCCAACCCGGTCATAGTGCCTCAGGAAAACGCAAATCCGCAGGGCCTGGACCCAGAATCCCTTTCTGGTCGTTAATCTTGGGGAGTACAAGAGGTGGCTCTGTATGTCCATCTTTTTCATCATCCCTCCAGCCAGGCGCTGGCCAATCTCTCTATAACATCAAGAGATAAATAAATGAACTACTAAAGAAAATAGAGAATATTATGCGCGTCAAGCAGAGAAAATGATCATTTCTTCTTGAGAAAAGAAAAAAACCATATAGAGGGACCATCATGGAAAGAAGCATTACCAGTCCATCACCACAATCAGATTGAAGTAACCTCAACATTTGCTTCTTATCTTTAAAAAAAGTTATTATCGCCTTATAATTGATTATGCCTTATAAATGATGCTCTTATTATCGTGTTTGCTAATGTTAGAAATACTTGCCTCATCATGAGTGTAACTTGTGTCCTGCAATATAGGGGTCATTATTGGGGGAGCAATATCTGGGTCTGGTTTTTGAAATATAAATGTGGTGTAAAGACCTGTGAAAGGAAAATGCCAAAGAACCTATTAGTAAAATGCTGAACTGGGCAAGTTGCAACTGATAAATGGTAGAAAGAATAGGCTTCAAAGCAGACAATGAAATGTAGATGAATCACCTAACACATCATAAGATCGAGGAAGAAGTCTCCCTCTGGGATCAACAAGGTTTGGAACAAAATTCGTTATCATGCCTGCAAATTGGGCTCTTTCGGCAACACCAAATATGGAGAATGAAAAATCAGCCTCACTAAATCAAACAATGTTAATCACAAGCAAATACATTACATAAAATCAAAAGCAGAGCCCCGGGGATAGGGATGGCAATGGGGCAGGGCGGGGCGGGGCCGATGGATGGGGTCTTCGTCCCCGCCCCGCATGGTTTTGTCTTGCCCCATCCCCGCCCCGCCCCGCATGACGGGGAATACTTTCTCACCCCATCCCCGTCCTTTGAGGCCCCACGAAGCCCCGCCCCACCCCGTAAAACTCTACTTTTTGTTAATTTGCCTTACAACTAGTACAATTTTTTTTAATGAAACCTATTTTATTAATAAAAATATACTTGAAATTACAACTAAATTTATCCCATCAAATCAAATCAATTTTTAGAAAAAATTAACTAATATATCCAAGTGTTTAACTAGACAATCATTAAAAAAACAAATAAATAAAAATCTCATAGTATAACACATAACAAAATAAAGGTAAAGAATCACATTGGGTAGAATAAAATATGCTAATATTAATATGTTTGTTTAAATAGTAGAGTTTTAGGGTATGAAAAATTTACAATTATAACCTTTAGTAACGTGAGGCGGGGACGGGGAGGGGCAGGGCGGGGTGGGTCTAAAAAGCCTAAACCCATCCCCGCCCCACCCCATGGTGCGGGGCTAAAATTTTGCCCCATCCCCACCCCACTGCCTTTGCGGGGCGAAGCAGAGAGGGGCGGGTTAAGCGGGGCGGAGAAAAATTGCCATCCCTACCCGGGGATTGTTTGGACTTTGAAGAATTTAATAATTAATTCATTTCAGAACTTTGTTAAGGCATTAAAGAAGAAAGCATAAATTCACAAACCTGTTATCATCATAAAATTCAGTTAAGTTTTGAATCTCAACATACTCAAGACCAGCTTCCCTTGCCAACCTGAGTCACATCAGAGAAGTTAATTGTTACAACAGTCCAAAGCCAACGTCTAAGCTAGAGAGCACTTTAAAACTATAAAACCATTCCATTACTACCAACCCAAAAAAAATATGAGAATGCCAAACAAAAGAACTAAACTTGAGGTCATTGAACCAAAAACATAGTGTGATACATTGGCAATCCAGTGTGGGCCATAATTAGCACTGTGCAATTTTAAACATTATCATTTCTATTCCAACCGCAGTTAAAAACTTTAATTCTCGCTAATCTGCCATCACTTTGGAGGCAGAATGGATTTATGGCAGTTTATAGGATTGAACAAAGTCTAGAACCAAAATATAAGATAGAATATAAATGAACCTGATGAAACTTGGGAAATGAACCAGGCAATGGGTTTCAGCAGATGGATCACTAGCAAATTTCAGCTGATATTTCTTTCCAAATAATGGGAACCTGGAAATATACACTTTATTCAATTGAATTAGAATGAAAATATAGAACAAGGAAACACGCTTCTTATTGAAAATTCATACATACTTTTCTTCCTCAACTTCAAACGTGATCATGTAGCTTTCTGATCGAATGCAATTGGGAACAATGTTTGGCTTCATGCTGCTGCCTTTGTTGTGGTATGCTTCAACATTCTTTTGGTACTTTGCCCTGTATGGCCAAAATGTTAATATCTATAGTATGGCACTCCTTTTCTAAGAAGAAAGATCTCATGATTCACAAAGATCAAAGATCAAGCAACGTCATGAATAGAAGAAAATATCATTGAAACCTGGGCTGAAAGCTAGAAGAGAGCTGGAGAAAACAAACAACGTAAATGATGGAATTAACACCCAGACAGAGATGCTCTTAACAACTGCAAAGAAAGCTTTGTTTTCATTCAAGAAGTATATGGTTGACATTCTTAGACTTGAGTTGCTTGACCTTAACACTGTATCTATACCTGATATGTTAAATAATATGGAAGCACAACCATTGGTAATCTAAAATGACTTTTTAATTCAAATTTAACATGACTGTCACTCAAGGGAAACTGAAATCAAGTTAAGTTCTCCATGTTTTTGTTAAAGCATCAACCTTGGCCCTATGGAAACTAGCAGAGACAAAGAATCACTAACAAATATTAATACTTGATGGTGGAAGGTGGAAGGTGGAAGGTGAATTATAACCCTGAGTAATCTAAAGAATTTAGAATCTGATCACAATGCAAGATCTTTCTATTATATCAAGCAGGGTAAAAGGATAAAAGTCTACCAAATCAACTGAGAGAGATGGAGAGCAGCATATGGATGAGGGCCCTGTTATCTTAGTTTTAGTACCCAAAAAAACCACCAATATGGATCAACAATTAATTAAATCACCAAATTGCAATCAAATACTGAAAGCACTAATTAGCTCAAATTTTTGAACTGATTTCTTTAAATACATACAAACAAAACAAGTATACAAAGTAAATCCAATGCAATCAACTAAGCAACTCCATAAACAACAGGTCTTAACAATCACTATTTCATACCATATTGTAGATGAGTCAGGAGTAATACCAAAAAAATAACCCCCCGGTTTCAGCAAACATGACACATTTTGTAGAAGTTTCCTTGCTCTCTCCTCGGTTTCAAAGCACAACTGCAAGTAGAGATGCTTTTCAGATTTGGAACCTGATACTCTGAAGGGAGATACAGGACTGTTTGTGTGTGTGTGTGTGTGTGTGTGTGTGTGCAAGCATGCATGTGTGCACATGAGAGAGAGGGGAAAACATATATGAAACCTGTAAATGCTGCAAGCAACATACTATATCAGCCTGATTGGTCTTCTCCTTTAAATGTGTCTCCATATTTTCCTATCAAGGCATACACTGTCAGATAAGGAGGAAAATGTAAAACAAAGACTATCTGGAAGCAACTTTTGTTCCAATATATATATATATAATGACATTTTATACAAATGATTGATGGATCCAATGCGACAAAGAAAACTTTAAGTTCTATTTTCTTTGTTGTTGTTTGTTGTTTTTTCTTGTGTTCACCATCATGAACACCTTGTATTTTCATTCTATATTTTTCTTCATCTTGATTAATATTATTCTAATTACCTATCAAAAAAAATGACCACATAAGAAGAAACTATAAAAAAATTCTTAGAAAAAAGGATCTTTTATCCCCATATGAGGTTGAATTAAGTAAAAACATAAGTCACTAAATAATACAGAAACTTGTCACAAACTGCAAGATCCCAATTAAGACCAAAGTCAGAGAGTATTTTTAAATCAAATGTGACGAGTTTTCAGGACATGTAGAAAAGGAGGCAAAAAAAGAAATGATTCTGAACCCCTTTAAAAGCAACGTATAAAGTCTTCTGGAGCAGATGGAAAGTCCTTTAAAAAATAAGGTTCAACATTGTCAAAATGACTTCAACCTATACAATGGGTTAAGCTCATTAGTTAATCTCCTAGGCAATTGCAAGGCCAACTTAACTGCATTTATACTTCAGAAATCATCACATGGTACACCTATTTAAAATCTTTGCATAGTGACAATTAAGGTACCAGAAGATGTCTCACTCACTACCATTATTCTAGAGGCAAACTCAAAAGTAACCCCCCCCCCCTCCCCATTTATTTATTTTAAAAAAATTACACTCTCAAGAGTAGCAAAAAGAACAATTTGTATTAATATCATCTCAATTATATTAGTAGATTAAGTGGATAATATTTCTTTTCTTTTTTTTTGGGTGGTGGTGGTGGTGTGGGGGGGGGGGGTGTTTAAAGCAACTCATGCACCCAAGCAAGATCGAACCTGAGACCGCTCAGAACCACTAGAGTGGTATAGCCCAACTGGTGTATTAAGCGTATAATCATTACTATAATTTTAGCTAGCAAATGGCACAGCATAAATTGCACATAGGCAGACAGCTGAAATCCAAAAAGTAACGATTTTCAAGGTATGAGGATCATTATCCCGAATCTTGCGACAGAACTCTGTCACCGAAATAATTGTCTTAGCCTTTTACGTATGTACAAAAGCACTCAAAAGCTGGAGTGAGTAGGTTTCAAGGTCAACCCTTTTTCCTTAAAGATCTACTTCGAATTGCTAACTAAAAACATGGACTATATGTAAATGTTCTTCAATGGCCCCAAAACACTTCAACAATCCCCCAACCAGGAAGTAACACAGAAATCGGCGAGGTACAAACTAAAATATTGGCAGGTTCTGCCGATTAGGTACAAAATTACTAAGGCATAACAACACCTATCAAGATAACTAGACACCCACCTGGATCAAAATTTGAGAAGTATAGTCAAGGCACCCGCATTGAGGGACTAGAATCACATGCAACATTTAATTTTAAATCCGGTGATCGATAATTTGAGATTGACAAATGCTTTTAAGCCATGTGAATCATAGGCATAGAAATGTGCTTTGGTGTTCAACATGAATGCGAGTTACTATATACACGAAACCAGAAAACTAAATTGTACTGAAGCACAGATAGCAGACCGAAGACAACAAGGTTTATCATACATTAGTATCCATATCAAAACTGGTCAGTTTTCAACCAAAAAAAAACCTGTGACCCTTGTTAGCCTATGTTGTTCCATTTCATGAAACACAATAAAGTAAAAAACTTGTCACAACAAGATATCTGACCATCTTAGTCATATTATCCTCCAAAACCCACAAGCCAAAATCCAAACTTGAACAGACCCAGAAGTTGTATACTCAATAAACAAAGCTCCCACTATGCAAAACACTGACTTTCTGAAAAATAAATAAGGTTTGCAAAGCCAACACAAACACTAAAACCCAATAACCAAAACTAATAGCAAAAGAGAAAGAGAAAGAGAGAGAGAAGAAGAAGAAGAAGACAGACCAAGCAAGGGTCAAAGTGAAAGAAGTCAGAAGGGTAAGGCTTCTTCTGACTCAGGCTCTCCCAGGCTTCTCTTAATTGGGCTATTCCAGTCGAAGATACATCGATTCCGATGTAGTGACCAATTTGGGCATCGTTGTCGAAGCCAAGTCCTCCTCCTCCACAGCAATACAAGTCACACACAGTCGCATATGGGTGCGCGAATATCTTCATCAGCGCCATTTTTGCGAACTCGTACAGCTTTTGGTGACTCGACTCGCTCCGATTTGGGAGCCCCACTACTTGGGAACTCATCTCTGATTCTGAGTTTGTTAGCTCACTGGCGGTGGAACTGGAATAAGTATAGTTTGCAATTGCATTGCATTAGAATGAACTGGTGTTGGGCCTAGGCCTAGGCCTCTAAATGGGTTAAACACTTAAAACTAGTGTCCCATTACTTGTAGATTTTCCCCCCAAAAAAAATGTATGGGCAAAGATTGGCTCAGGAAAAATTCTAAAAATTCTAAGAACATATAAAATGACATAACTTATATTACAATTATTTACGTGGTAGATGTTAAATGGTAGAGAAAAAGTGGTAGGTTTATATGAAAGTAACAGACAGTCAGTCACAATCTGACACGTAAAATAATTGTAGCAAAAATTGTTGTAGTAGAACTACTCTGGATACTGGATCCAATGCTCCAATACACTAAATCTGTTGGATTATGATATGTGTCAACATTTCAATGAGCCCAATGCATTAGCGGCACCGAATCCAAGCCAAGTTCAAGATCTGTACAAAATTTATATGGGCTCATTGCCTTTTGTTTTTAAGATGGATTATATATTTTTAAGTTGAGTTTTTTAATACACTGAAACCAAACGCCGAAATAAATAGGAAGGGTGGTTATGTTTGACACGTCCATTGATCACCACACTTTTTTGGGGATTAGTAGGGGTGTCCAACAAGCCATGAAACTTGACCAAACTAGTCAACCCAAACCCCTCAACCTTATGATTGATTTTCTCAATTCCTTCAACTGACAACGAGTTTCATGTCTTAAAACCCAACCTTTTTCAATTGAATAGCAAGTGGAGTTGGTGGGTAATCGAATATCAACTAATCGCTTAAACGTATTGATTCTTTGTTGGAGATCTATTGTCATCAACTACCTCCTTAGCAAGAAGTACCAGATCTGGCCATGAGAGGCTGCAGTCTTAAAGAAAAAACCATATTTGGTTGTGAAATGTTGAGATCATCATCGAAAAAAAGTCTAGATATGGCCTTCAGAGGCTAAGATCTTCACCTCTCTCCCTGACCCTTGCCATCAAGTTCTTGTCTTTGTCTTCAACAAACCACACAGATGAAATCGACCATATCCGACTGATTATTAAAGGAGTACTAGCAGTCAAATAACTTTTTATTTTTTGAGAATAGCAGTCAAATAACTTAGACTTAGAGCATCAACACTTCTAAAAAATTTAACATTTACCATTTCAAAAACTAATTTTATAATATATAACACATCATTTTACAATATCCCTTCCATCAAAATTTCTATTTTTTTAACACTCCATTTAAATATTCTTTCTTTATTATTTTTTATTTTTCCTCTCTCTCTCTCTCTCTATTAAACAAATAATTTTTTTTTTTACAATCTTGCTACAGTGGGTTGTTATCTCTAACAAGGCTGTTATCTCTAGTAGCCCACTGTATTTGAATTGCAAAATGAATAGGATTTAAGAGCTTTGATGGAGTATGCTTTTTGATCTTTTGATGCTAAAATTTAGCATTTATAGCATTCAAGAGTGTTGATGAGAATGCTCTTAGTGCTCAATGGTGGTTTCTAGATTATCCCACCTAAACAAGGTAGGTCGAGTGACAAGAGGAGTATAAACCCAACCAATGGGCACCACTAAGAATTAGTGTTTAGTGTAAATAATTTGGTGTTAAAACAAGTTGACCTAATTTGACACAATTAATAGTTGGATCAATTCAATGCTAATCTACTTAACCCATAATAAACTCGAAATGGCCCTATGCATATAAATAGAGATTATTTTTTATGTAACATAAATTTTGAATGTCATATATATAGAACTAAGAAATGGAAAGAATTTTTTGTTATACTACAAAATCTTCAATTTGGAGCATTTTTTTTTGTTTGTTTATAATTCGATAATTAAAACAAGCAAATGGAAACTTAAATCATATATGTCTTTATTAGAAACAACTTGAGCTGCTAACTACCAATCAATTTGGAACACTTTCAAATTAACCATCTTTCATCAAAGGTCTTGTAACTCAATTTACTTCTAAAGTTTAAATTCTCAAAAAGAAAAAGAAAAAGGAATAATAGGACAATTATCAATCTGCTACTGCTAAATCATTTTGGAGGTGTTTGGTGATTACACTTAAAAAAATATGTGTTTTATTGTTTGAAAATATGTGTGAGTAAAAAAATTTTAAAAATGTGTAAAAATATGTATAATAATAATAATAATTAAAAAAAAAAAAAAAGTAAAAATTGTGGTTTGAAAGGGTACACCAAACACCCCCTTGTTTTTGGAATCTATTACTAGAGAAGGAAAAAAGAGAGCAAACAGAAAAGCAAAACATGAGCCCACAGCAGCAAGATGGTGAGGAGACCTTAGTGGAAGCAGCATTACGAGTGCTGAAAACAGGCGACCCATACGAGAAGGCTCGACTCGGTGACTCTGTGGCATCCCAATGGCTACAAGGGACAATCACTCAGCCCTACGACCCTTCCCTTGACCTGCCCGTGCCAGACCGCCCCGCCAGGCTCGCCAACGTACATTTCCTTAAAATTCAGTGCCCATTTGCTACTTTGCATTCCAACCGTTCGATGAAATGCCTCAATGAAAATTTTTTGTGTTTGTATTTTTTGGGTGCAGGTTAAGCTGGTGTCGCCGAGTCTAATGCCGAAACTGGGAAAAGCAGGTAGCTTGCAGAGTAGACAGGCAATTGTGCATAGCCTGGTGCACACTGAGAGCTGGGCTATTGACTTGTCTTGGGTACTATTTTGATGCAGAAAATAGGAACAAATTCCAAAAACCAATGTGGGACTGAACAGTAACTGAATGAATGAATGAATAGGGAAACACAGAGAATGGGTTCCACTTTAAAGGGTCACTTAAAAAAAAAGACTAGTTTATGAAACTTCTTGTACTTTTCAGTTGGTTGAATGATAAATTTTCTTATTAAATTAATGAATAAACTAATGATGAGAAGGACAAGGATGATATCTATATTGTTTTTCAACCCCCCATTTGTTTTGTTTTTATTTAAATAATGTTTGTTTTTATCTTTGTTTTTAGTCACACAATATTGATTGGCTCTATTTTACCATTTTTGTGGTACTAATTTAGACCATCTAATATGAAATAAAGCATATAGACATTGATAACCTTTTACCAGTTTTTCCATTCATTAATTTTAGAATTTTGAGGGACTATCGCATGATATATGGTGTGTAAATCATTCATTAGAAGAACCATTTCCATACTTGTACTTAATTATAGTGGATATGGAGCTAAGCTCTAGCTCAACTAGCATCTGACTTTATAAGTTCTAAGAGGAGGGTGGGGTCATGAGTTGAACACTTATTGGTACACGTGTAACTTACCAATCATATATATATGTGGTGTGTGCGCACGCGCGTGTGTATGTATGTGTTGTAGTAGATAAGGATGCTTGTATTCATTCTTTGTTGGGTGCCTCATGGACCATCAGATTTGTTTATGATTTCAATGATTGGAAACTAGAGTTAGTTGACTGTATGTTGGACATCTTGTATTCCAACATCCTGATGACAGAGGGTTTAGATGCTTGAAGTGGAGATTGAAGAGTAATGGCAAGTTTGATTTGTTCTTATTAAAAGACTCTAGGAGGATACAGTGATGCCGGTTTCCCAAAGGAAGAGTATCTGGTGTAATAAGGTATTGGAAAAGGCTGGATTTTTTTGTGTGCGCACAGCAGCATGGGGAAAAACTTATTGGTACACTAGTGTTGTATGTGCAGAGTTAGTGATAAAAATGTGATTCATTTCTTACTGATCCACTATGTGGTTGCCTATGAATTGTGGTTTCTTTTTTTCTTTTCTTTGTCTGGGATTCATTAGGCAATGCCAAAGAGTGTAGTGGATCTGGTTTTTGAATGGAGAAATTGGTTTGAGAAACAAATATCTTCAGTGTAAAATATTGTTCCCCTATGCACGCTGTGGGTCATATGGATGGAGTGGAACAATTGTTATGATGTGGAGGGATCAGTTTTGGAGCTGAAAAATAAGTTTGTGAGATTGTTGTTTCGATGGTCTAGAATCCTTGGAGATATTGATATGCATTTTATTATAGACTTAGACTTCTTGTAATTCTTTGTTGGGACATTGTTTTGTACTCATCCTATGTACATGATATATCTCCTCATCTCAATAAAATTTTATTGAAAAAAATTTTCTAGAAGTTTAGGTTATGTTTGGTAACAGTTTTTGTTTTCTACTTTTAAAAACTTGTTTATGGGAATATAAAGAAAAAACAATTTTCTTGTATTTTTGAAATCAAAAACATGTTTGGTTAGTTAAAATTAAAAAAAAAAAAGTTTTTTTGAAGAAAAAAATAAATAAAAAATACTAAAATATGTTGTTATTAAGATTTGAACTCTAATGTTAACTCATTAAATGAGATATATTCATTAAATCAAATGCGTGTTTTCTTTGACTTTTGAAAACTAGAAACTTAAATCAATCATTTGCATGTTTTCAATTTCCTTCACAAACTGAGTTTTGAGAACAGTTTTTGTTTTTTTTTTTTTTGTCCATTTTGAGTTGCCAAGCAAGTTTTTAAGTTTCAAAAATAAAAAATAAAAAATGTTTTTGAAAACAGAAAATAAGGGGAAAAAGTAGTTACCAAACATACCCTTAAGGATCTTATGTATGTATTTTATTAGGAATTCTTTTTTGATAGGTATATTTTATTAGGGATTCTTTCATGTAACACTTCTTGTATTAATTGTTTTTGTAATAATCTAGAAGATCATTACTGCAGAATATTATATTTAGAAGAAGCTTTCTGAACTTAGTTTCTTAAAATAGATTATAATAACTTCTTCTTTTCTTTTCTTTTTTTTTCTTTTTTCTCTTTTGCATTGTTTTTTATTTCGTACTTTCAAAAAAGAACTGATTCCAAATGTGAAGCAAGCATGTCTTAGTTATTCATATACTTGTTCATGTGCTTGATCTATTCTTTTTTGGATGTATTAATTTCTTGTTCTATGCATCTCATGTATGGCCTTACATCTATCTATCATGTACTTTTGGATTATTGTAGGATATAATTGCACGTTTTGGTAAGCAAGAGGCAATGCCAAGGGAGTTCTTCACTGATTTTGTCAAGGTGGCTCAAGATGAGGGCCGGCACTTCACTCTCCTTGCAGCACGGCTAGAGGAGATAGGTTCTTCTTATGGAGCATTACCAGCTCGTGATGGCCTTTGGGACTCCGCCATTGCTACTTCAAATGATCTCCTTGCACGTCTTGCAGTTGAGCATTGTGTCCATGAGGTGCTTTTTCCTTAAAAACTTTCTTGTTTTGAATGGATTCATTTGGACCAACACGAACCATGGAGTCATTAAATAATTGATTATGAATTTCAAATGGACACTTTTCAATAAATTAATTAAAATATAGTATGTATATTTCTGCGATTGTGACCTGGTGGGGTCTAGCAGTGTCTTTCATTGGAATAATCTAGTGTTCTCAGGTTTGATCAAAAACAAAAATCTAGTTTTCTCAGGTTGGTAGGTTTGGGGGCAGGAATTGATTTTATATATATAGGTAAGTAGATCATCACAAATTTAGGGCATGTTTGATAAACTGTAATGATGATTACTTGGGAAGATGAGGAGGAATCAAAACTTACTAGGAATACAAGAAGTTGGAATGCAATATTTATTCTGTTCAACTGTTTGGTAATGACACTGGAATATATCAAGAATTATTATTGTTTTAGCAAACTTATAGGTTCTCTTTTAGAGTTTCCATCTACCATATTTAATGAAGATGCAAAGACCTGGACTTAAGAGTTATGTTATTCTTTCGCAAAAAAATAAAAAAAATAAAAATAAATAAATAAAATAAATAAATAAATAAAAGGCTTTGTCACTGACCATATATAAAGGGTTATATAATTATTTTACTGGGAAAAGAAAAAGAAAAGAAGCTATGAGTCTATGACTTCATCACTGATCAGGGATCACATATAATTAATAAAAGACAATATATACTCATGCAATATATACCACTAACATACTGAAAAGAAAAGAAAAACTAAAAAACAACCATTATTTTTATTTTTGGCATCTTGCTAGGGAAGAAATATGGATACTACATCACATAGGTGTAAAAGATCAAAAAAGACCTACAATGAGTATTCATATGTGCTTTTAAACCCATAGAAAACCTAAACTGGTCAGTATAGAACTTTCCTCCTACTTTGATTTTAATTTGACTAAAGAGTGTTCACAATCCAATGTGTTACATTCTCCTCTAATGATGGATATCTTGGGACCTAAATTTCCACGGAGCAGAAATGGAGCCAGGAGGATACGATACTGATTAACTATCAAGATGAGATTCCTCTATGCTGCCAAATTATTAGTGACAGATTTTAGATGGTGCCACTTTGTTGCCTAAATGTCAATTCTAACACACACCCACACAAATGAAGCCATGAGGATATGATACTAATTAACTATCAAGGTTGGATTCCATTATGCTGCCAAATTATTAGAGTAATATATTTTAGATAGTGCCACATTCTAGATAGCAATAGATCTGAGGAGAGTGGCAGCTAATAGTGGTTTTTTGGGATCTTTATTTTTTAGAACTATTATGTAAGTTAAGAAATAGCAGTTAACCTTTTGGGAAACAATAGTTATTCTAATAGCTGTTCCTTAGTTTGAGTGAAATATAGCTATTCTATTACAAGATCTATTCTTTTATACCAAACTTGCCCTTAATTTCTAATGAAGCCAGCTATTAGACTTGCTATTTGAAATAAATGGAAATTGATTTTCTTCATACATATTGTAATAGCATCTGCTGGTAAAAATCCATCTAGATTGCAGGAATTGAAGAGAATGGAACCATAGTTCAAATCATGCAAATGATGGGCATCCTTTTTTTGAGATGAATTGAGTCCTATCATTTGTGAAGATGGCTCCATTTTCTTGAATTTCTGCAAATGATATGTATTCTTTCATACAGTTTGCATGTAGAGGGCTCATTTTTTTGATACACCCTTTCAGTATGGTGTCCAAACATTCCATCAGTGAATGATGTTTCCATAATCATAACCCTTTTGAGTTTGAACACAGGCCAGAGGACTTGATGTGCTGCCCACAACCATTTCTCGTTTTCGCAATGGAGGTGATAATGAGACAGCAGAATTACTGGAGAGAGTGGTTTACCCAGAGGAGATTACGCATTGTGCTGCAGGGGTTAAATGGTTCAAATATATTTGCCTGAGGTCTAGTAATCCTGCTCAGGATCAGGACAGCTTGACACCTCAAGGTGGGGCAGGAGAAAATGGAACAATGGAGGTTGAAAATGAAGTAATTCAGAAGTTTCACTCAATAGTGAGAACACACTTTAGGGGACCATTGAAACCACCTTTTAACGAGGAGGCAAGGAAAGCGGCTGGGTTTGGTCCTAGATGGTATGAACCACTTGCTGTCAAAGAGGCCACTCCTGAATGATGACAGTATTTTATATAGCAAGAATACTCTGATAATTTTTGGTTGGGAATTGATAATTTTTCCCCCCTTATTTAAAATGAGCCAGCTTAACTTTGGATCATAGAAATCTTAAGAACTAGTATTTCAAGTGGCATATCTCTTCATCTGTTTTTGCATCATGGAACTTCTAAGTCTGGTCTTTTTGTTTTACTTGTTTCTTATTTGGTGAGCTTCTGTTGTTTATGATACTTGTTGCAGTTTGGAATCTCTTTGGTTCTATCTTGGTTGGCTGATAACCGACAGGCTTAAACTACCTGGCAGAAAGTTGTCATGAAAACTCCATTATATCACATTCTCCAAGTTTTAGAACTTTCAAGCAATGAATTTTTCGAAGACCAAGAGAACAATTAGCATATTAACTGAGGTGTTTCCTAGTGTTATCCGTACATTTGTAATGCAAATAAGCCACTCGCCGCTCGTGCTTGATGCCCCTGAACTGAAAGAAGACATTTGTGGCATTGAAAGAATACAAGGGCACTTTTTTCTAATAATAAGTCTAGGGACACACCTAATTTCACCATCAACTAATGTGTTGTTATTGGTGTATAATAAAAATAGTTTCAAGATGAATCCATGTGAAAGTAATGTTGCTCCTATCATAAATTGATAACTCAGAAAGGTATGACAAGTTTGTTCATAGGATTGTTGTTTACCTTTAACATATTTATAAATCTTGATGTTTTAGTCCGCCTAATGTGGGTTTCTAGAACTCTTTGAACATTTGAGTATTCTCCCAAATGTGTATAGGCCACTATCTCACACATACCAGAAAATTATGAGAGAGATCCCTGCCCCTTCCCCCTTTAACATGAGTGCGCAGAACTCTTCAAACACTTGATTATTCTCCCATATGTGTAGGCCCCCGTCCCACTCACACACAAGAATTACATGGAGTAATACCTTGAGGGTAAGGCTATAAATGGACCGAGTTCTTTATGAACAGATCAAGCTAGACTCAAGAAAAGACTTGATTATGTTCATTTATCTAGTAAATAAGTAAAGCTCAAAACCAAGTTTAGGCTCGATTATTAAATAAACAAAACTTAAACATAACAATCTATTTGCAAACAAGCTTGTGAACATTAAACTCAATTTAAGTATTATAATAATGTATATTTGTCTAAAAATATACTTATATGTAGACTTAAGATTGAATTGTGTAAGTTTGTAAATAAATTTAGAGGATATCAAATTATAATTTGTAGTTTATGGATTATTTATATAGTCAATTTCATATTATATTTATATATAATTTTTAACAATAAAAGGTAGGTGAATATAATTTTATAAGTTCATAAAAAGAAACTATTATTTCCAATTAACTCAAATAATATAATTTTAACTATAATCTCGTTATTAGCTATTAGCATAGATTTGAGAATGGGAAAATTTTAGTCATGGTATTATTATATACAAGAAAAGAATAAGTTAATCAAGTGACTTGTTTACAAGTTGGAATAAGAAAATCATCCAAGTTTAAACATTTAATCTAGTTTAATGATGAACTCAAGTTCATCTCATGTTCCGAAGTAAAATTAAAAAACAATTCTAAACTCTAAAACTCGACTCAACTTGGCTCGTTTATTATAATACTGGGTGGCCCTAAGATGCTAGATAGGAAGTTTTAACCCTATACCTCATGGATCTCAGCTCACGAGGCCTTAAGAATCAACAGCTGGAGTTACTGTTTAAGTCATTTAAATCTCAAAAGCACTCCCACTTACTAACTTCACGTATGAATATCATTTTGTCAACAAGTTAAAAGGGGGTTTGGTATCTTGTCATTTAGTACAGGGTAATTTGTCTAGTACACAAAATTTAACATTTTGATAATTTTATTATTTATGATTTGGTTTCATTTAATTTTTTAGGTTTCTTTTGGTTATAAAACAAAAATCTATTAGTTTTTTCGTTAGTGTAAACTTTCCCTAAATTAGAAATACTAATAGCATACCATCCACTCAATTTTGCATCTAATTTTTTTTTAACGTTATTACTTAATGATATTTAGACAACATGTGTATTTACATAAGTTAGAGCAACTATACCAGCTCATGGATAGTCTCCAAAAATACAAAAAGTGCTCAATTTTACACATTTTAACCCAAAAACTCCCCACATCAGCCTTTATAAAAATGTCTAAATATGCACAATGGTCTTGCAAATGAACAGTAACCGTGTATATATACACGGTTACTGTTCACCATATAAATGATTTTTTTTATTCTTTTTTTTTTCTCTCCTCTCTTCACCTCACTCTCTTTTCCTTTCTCTCCTCTCTTCACCGTGTAAAAAGAATGATTATCCTTGGTCTTGATTAGAAGTTCATATCTTCTTCTTTTTTTTGTTGATATTTTCTATTTTTCTTGTTTGTAATAATTTTGTTATTTTAACCATTTTTAAATTAAGAAATATACTCATTACTTAAAATATTAAACTTATGGGCAACCAATGAACCGTTGATAAAACCAATAAATCATTCATTTAGTTCATTCGATCCTCGTCTTGTTTCTGAACCTGTGTCACAAACGACTAATCAAACCTGTGTGTCCCTATGCATTGCTCATAAAGCTTCATAATTGGGATCTTTCTTTCCAGGTCCAGGTTGTTTGTATTTTCAGACATGTTTTATCTACGTGACAGTGCCTAGTTCATTACACCTTCTCTCTCAGTTAACACTTCAAAATCACCAAAGAATTCCACAATCTTTGAGCCATTCTATTTACGACTTCAAGGCTTCGGTCATCGGATTCCCTATCATCAAGTCACTAACGTCTTGACCTTCCCGCACTGGGAAAGTAGCAGCCCGTCATTGGTCTTTCTCAAATTTGTAGCCATAGAATGCTTTGGTAAATATTGAGGGCGTTTGGCTACTGTGTTTTCCTGCGTCTACGTTTCCGTTCTGCGTCTTTTTTTTTTTTTTTTGGCCCGCATATGTTGACTTTGGTGCACAGAAATTACTATTTTGCATTGTAGCAATACTGTTTATGTACTGTAGTAATACTGTTTATGTATTAAAAAATATTAAAAATGGGTCTCACGATATTTTTCACACATTTAAAAATTATTTTGCTACAGTATTTTCAGTTTTCAGTTTCAGCAACAATAAGCTCAATCCAAACGGACCCAATATTATCTACATATACAACAAAAACACTTAACACAGTATCAAGAACAAAGATTAGGATCAAGCTTTGGTCTCATTTAGGAACTACTGGCACAAGCAACACAGTTAAGATTTCACCAAATCACTATCAATAATAATAAATAAATAAATAAAATGGTGGGGTGGGGGGGAGTGGGGAGAGATTGTATACTGCACAAATAAGAATTAACTCATTGATATATAAGTTTATTTTCTGTAGCTCTTTTATACATCATTAATTATTCCAAAAAATGGAACGTAAAGCTACAGAATTATGTTTGATGACGAAAAGCATCAAAACCTTGGAACATTTCTGTTGTTTTCTTGTTCAGAAAACCTCAGACATTTGAAACCTAAAATCATGCCAAACCTCATGGCTTATGCTCCTCAACAATTCAGTTCTCTACGGGGAAGTTGGATTCAAGGAACCAGCAAAAATCCTCTGACTGAGATGGTACAACAAAAGCAGAATGTTTCAGGCTGGGGTATTCCAGGAAGAAATATAACATGTTAATCTGAAGAAAAAAAAAAAAACTAAATTACATCCGCCACTGTAGTTGATCTCTTGGAAGCCCCCATTAATTAATCTCATGGCTTTTCTCATGTTATTACAAAAGAAGTCTTCGGACATCACTAAAGTTTGAACCCAAAGCTGAGAGGAATGCTCCTGCAAGATAGAATAGCATTAACCTGATAAGTACTCAAAAAATATGAATAGGGATGAAAATTTGTTATCATGACCTTCAATAGGTCCTTTTCAACTGCTTATATATCAAATCATCACTAGGATAGCTAATGATCAATACAATATAAGAGTAAACATTTAAACAAGAAGATAAATCAGAACCCTTTATCAGGTCTGAATTTGTCTGATAACAGCAATGAGAAATTGATGCATATTTCAAGACTGGTTGTACCCAACAAAAAAATGTACATCTTCAGGTTCACTGGTTGTCAATCTCAATAAGGTTTTAGTTACTATCTGCAATGAGCCTCCCCCATTTGTCATTCACCCATAGCACCATGCCACATTCAAGGATATACATGATCTGTTACCCAATACAGAGGCAACATAGTAGCTAACTTCTCCGATAAGTCAACTGTGGCCCCATGTCATGATTGGCGTGTCACTTTGACTACAAAACCAGAAGGCTCAAGAAGAAGCCAAATAGTTCATTGTTGTCAATTGTGCTAAACAGAGTTTGTGCAAGATTAATCATTTATTAGGCAGCTTCCTAAATTAGAAGCAATGGATTGGTGATTGATGAAAAGATTCATGTCAAACATTAGCACACAACCTCACAAATAGGATAGCAAAGATTGTACCTCCAACTTTTCCATCAAAAACACGATGATCAGCAGATAACGTTAAGTTCATTTTTGTGACAACTGCAGGCCTTTCGACTCCTGGGTAAAAAATAATTCACATCATCTAACCTGTCACTAAAAGCATATAATATTCGGTGTAGAAAACAACAAATTTCTTACCATCACTTCCAATTACTACTTCAACAACTTTGTTGCCTCTACCAACAGCAAGGATACCAGCCTGCAGGAAGTGAACAAATTTATACAAGAGACATTTACTGCATGTAATGCCAACTAAATTTAGAATAGAGTACTCTAAGGGTCAATTTGGTTTTTTTTTGAAAGGCATTTTCTATTTTCTGAAAATGGAAAAGAAGAAGATTATAAAAATAAACAAGTATAAAAAACCACAAGATTTGGCAGCACAAATTCTTGTCAATTGTTTCATGTATACAGGCTTCCTTCAGCAAAAGCCAAAAGGTGAAGAATTGTTTGCTGTGTATGAACATGAAGATTATTGAACTGACAGGAACCCAAAAATAATGTGCATTTAATCATTTGATATCTCAAAATGCCTCTTAGATCTTCCTCTGTTAACTAAAAAAAAAAACCAGCTTTTCATTTTCCGAAACAAAAATAGCACTATCATTTTTAACACAGATAAAATTAATTTTACCAATCACTTATTCTAGAGCTGATATCATCACTTGTAAAGTTAATAACCAAACAGAGAAATAAGTAAATTTAGGCTCACAAAGAGAGAGAGAGAGAGAACCTGTGGAGGATTTATAATTGCACAAAATTGATCCACTGGAAACATTCCCAAGTTTGAAATGCTGCATAAAGAATAGAACAATTTAAATTTTAACTATTTTAGAAAACGAGAGAGTAATTAGGTCCCTAGCATGATATATTCACCTAAAAGTTCCTCCTTGGAATTCATTTGGTGAAAGCTTCCCTGCCCTTGCCTTCTCAGCTAATTCCTTGATCTGAAGCCAAATATCAGTAGAGAAATTGACAATGATCCATATTAAATTTGAATGGATGATTAACAAGAAAAGGTGAATCTAGAACAACTTTTTTCCTGTTGAGCAGTGGATTTAAATAACTTCAAATTCTATGTTTTGTATCAATCATTTTCCTGCAGCAGATTCCACACTAACTTCTTTGGACATCATAGCAATAAAGAGGAAATAATAAATTGATGCATGCTTCCAAAGTGCAACTGCATTCAAGCAGATTTTTTCCCCCATTGGAGGAAAAAGAAAAACACAAGGAAAGACTCGAATTGTAAAAGGAACCCAAATTGAAGTGGTCAAACTAAAAACTACTCAAATTACAATAGAGTACCTCCAGGGATATTGAAGATAGGGTCTTCTGATCTGCATTCCTCACTATTGGAGTCATCAATCCCTAGGCAATACAATAGGATGACATTAGGCACTGTTTAAAACTTCAAAGCCACAATTGTTGATATAATATTCATACCTTCTCTGTTGCCACTGCAATCGAAATGTCAACAGAATCGCATAAAATGACTTCTCCTTTCTCAGCATTCCAGTAAGCTGACATGCATCAAGAGAACAAAATTTCAGTATCAGAATATCACTGACTAAATTGCTGTTTTAGAGTCTAGAGTCAAAATGAACATAGATAAAACACACGCATATTTGTATGTATGCATGCTTACTCAGTAGATCCTGCCAGCAGTAGAAAGAAATGAAGTTCCGAGTATTATACAACAATATAACATTGTGGAAATTTTTTTTACCTTAAATTCATCAACCTGACCAATAATAATACACAAGAAACATTGGGAAACAGATAGTGGTGTGGAATTTAATGCAAGAAAATTGAAATACTCCTAAACTTCAGATGTATATCTATAACACATATTTCTTTTTTTTTGATAGGTTTTAGAAAAGCAAACTAAATGATTTTTTTTTTTTTTTTATACAAGATAGAAATTCTACTCTAGAGTAGAATTTAATTGTATATATATGTGACCTCCCTCCTGAAAACTTGAACCCTGGCCCTTACCCCTCACACCTTATAAACACATACTTGTGGAGTGTCCATCGCATTAAGGGTGTGCGGTGGTTACATATTTCAGAGAAGCTTGTTGCTAATACAAGCCAGTGTGGTGGAAAAGAGCATCCATATTAATTAGTGGGCTAATGACAAGTGAGAGAGGTTGCAGGAATGATAGAGAAAAATAGTTACAAACTCCATGAAAATGACAATCAGCAAACAAGCACATGAAGAGAAAGCGTATTAGTTTTATACATTCAGATATAACTAAAATGTAATCATTTTACTGTTTATTCATTGACAGCCTTCAGATCAACAAATACTGAGTATTCAATTAAAACATTTCAGATGCAACTAAAGATAATCTTTTCATTGTTCATTGACCACCTCAGATCAAGCTGACATCCCCTATCCAAAAAAAAATCTTTTTTTCCCCCAAACCTACAATAATTGGAATTAAAAAAAAAAAAAAATACACAAGCAAAGCACAAAAAACAACAATTATAAGTAATAGCAGGGCATGAAAATATAGGAGAATCAGCTTTTCTCTATTTCTTGGTCAAGATATTGGGTTTTCAACTACCTTTTGGGCATAAAATAATAATGAAAAGTACGGGTTTATATATGTTTTGGCACAGCCTGTTTCCCTAAAGACTGACATCAAATATTTTCTCAATGCTCCATTTTTCTTTATATAAAAGAAGTACAATTTGATTTAATTATCAAAAAATAAGTACAATTTGATTTTCTAGATGACTCTACCGTCTTTTTTAATAAGAATTACAATTTCCAGGATTGACTCTACTATCTGGCAACAAAAAACGTCTGCCACCAATTATATGTGCATCAACGAATTGACTTGACCATTATATAACTGATATGTCTTTACCATTTGCTTCCGGTACATTTCTCAGTGCCACAGCTACAGCTTTGATGACAATGTCATTCACTGAAACTTTAACATCATGCTTCTCTGTAATTGAGGAAGTAAAATGAATGATCACAGAGAGTACATATATGCCCAAGAAACTGAATTAATAGATTTGAAACTTATTCCGTACCTTTAAGTTCCTTTCTAAGAGAAAGAAGAGGATCCAGTATAACATCTGACAAACATCATTTTAATATTTTAGACATATCATTTTATATTAACAACCATGGAGTATTCACATTATCAACTGTAGAGCTTCAGAACCTGATGATAAATATAAATGTGGTGTATTTTGTTTCGATTCCAATAACCTTCTGGCTATTACCTGAAAAACAACAATGATATTACAGCACAATCACTAAAAACTACAATTTAATCACCTAAAAAAAATTATAAAATAATAAAAAATTATAAAAAAATAAAAATAAAAAAACCCAAAACAAAAGAGACATTCTAAATAGTCTAAATATCAGAGATTTTGAAGCTCAAATGTAATGCTTTTGGTGGCCTTTAATTAGGCTGACATTCAATTTAAACATTAAGTCTAAAATAATGCCCTAGACTAGTTGCTTTAGGTAATTGATTGTAGAACTAAACCTCTTCCTATATTGCTGATAGAATCATTTAATCATTATTCTAACATCTCCCCCTCACACGTAGGCCCAGACTCCCATTTATAAGTGGGGCCTAAGAAGTGGGATTTTTAATCTTTTATAAGTTGAGGAAGAGTGGAGATCTAGTTCGAACTGGAGACCGCCTACTTTGATACCAAGATAAACTACCACTTTTCCCAAAAGATTAAACTATTAGGAAATGGTAAATTGAATCATTTAACTATTATTCTAACAAAATGTATCTCTTTATACAAATTCCCTGGCATATATACCAAGTTCCATGTAAAGACAAGTCAATGAATTCTCATTCCAACCACTAATAATCATTCGTAGAATCCTTTTTTATTGTTCTATGCTACCTAAGGCAAGAACATAAGGCCGCAATCTTTTCCTAATTTCCTTGACCGTGGTTCTTCTCGGCCCTTACCCTTGCCTTTGAGTTGCATGCACTTGAACCAAATTACTCCTGCTTCTAGTGCATAATCTTCTCCAAACCATCTTATCCAAAATTTTCCCACAATGTCCTCTATT
Source organism: Quercus lobata (assembly GCF_001633185.2). Taxonomy (NCBI): domain Eukaryota; kingdom Viridiplantae; phylum Streptophyta; class Magnoliopsida; order Fagales; family Fagaceae; genus Quercus; species Quercus lobata. The sequence goes on along the minus strand of NC_044907.1, from coordinate 40,517,116 downwards.
AGTTGCCGCCATGTACTTCTCATAAAAGCAATTTTTTTTTAGTCAACTTATATTAAATATATATATATATATATATATTATTCCCTTCTCACAATTCTAATTTACATTATAATCATGTAATTCTTAAATACCCCGTACTCTAGGCCACCAGCAAGGCTAGCCTTGGAGCCATTTATGGATTTTCTTTTAATTTAACAAGTACTCATCAACTATATGAAAAATATTTTAAACATTTGGATTATCAAATATATGAGACAGCAACAATGTGCCTGGGATGCCGTATTGTTGTCTCTTAAACTTCTCCAATCTTGGAATCCACAAAACACATATAAAAGGACATTCTAAACAGAAAATATTGCTCAAATCTAATTACTAGTTCAACAAAACAAACCTTGCGTATTTGACTATTAGGCAGATCTTCAAAAGAATCTGACTGCTTTATGTGAGACCTTGAATCTGTTGACACAGCGGGAGAAGCTTTTTGAGGAGATGGGAGTGTCTTCTCTTTAGATGAAGATCCTTTTCCTGACTTAATTGCAGCTAAAACATCCCCCTTGAGCAGCGTACCATGAGAACCTGATGCCTTTAATGATGATAAATCCAATCCATATTCTGTAATTAGCAACTTTGCAGATGGACTGATCCTCGCAACACTTGTTTTCTGAGCTTTAGCTTCATTTCCATCATCACGATGCATTGGCTTTGCCTCTTTGATTTCAGAACCACTGCTAACACTATTGTTTACTGTCTCAATATCAGCTGGATCCTCAACCTTGCAAAACAATAGGCAATGGTGTTTTCATAAAGTATAAGTGGCTAGTTTAAAGGATGACATTTCCATAAAGTAACAGTGCAGAAAGAAACTATAGCTATAAATCAATTTAACTGGCAATTAATAGCACCCTCTACATTTCTTTTTGGGGGGCAATAAAACATATTAAATAAAACATATTAAAATTTAGACTAGAACAATGTCAACCCTTTACAGGTGCAGGCTGGAACCATTAGAAAGCTTACAGGTGCCCTACTGCTCAGTTATTTGCATTGGCTGAACGTTGCTAAGGTCAAAAGTATGCTATACATTTGTACGAGCATTATCACACTTACTGTTATTGCAATAGGTTGACCCACAGCCACATCCTTTGAACCTTCAGGTGCTAGTATCTTAGCCAAGTACCTAAACCCAATATTCCATTTAAAAATGTAAGCAAACATGTTAAAAGTAACAAATAAAGGGCATCATTATTAACAATTCAAATGCCTCCATACCAATAAGAAGAAACATCCCAAAAAAAACTGGCATTAGCATTAAATTCAAAAGTTCTAAACTCAAAGATGGAACCAAAGTAAGCTATTTTAAGGGAAAGAGAGAGGGTGATAAAATAACATACATAAAGGCTTTGGTTCCCTAGCCTTTTCCTATTCTTTAAACTTTACAACTACCAGTTAAAAACAACTAGGACTACTTAACAAAGACACCCAACAAAGCCCTTTTATTCTGTGAAACGCATTCACACGTATGCCTACATGACCATGGTTATATTGCATTTCAACTTTATTAAAGTCACAATTTGGACACAATGAATCAGTTTTTAACAATAATATCAGTCACTTCCTCACACTGATCAGACGTGCAAAATAAATGGTGATCTGTTCTACAAGTAACCAAATACCATGTTAAGACACAAATATTTAACATCAACCAAACTGCAACACAATAATCCTAACATAAGGAAAGAACATTACCCCTCTTCAAGACATTCGAATTCAAGGGTAGCTTTGTCTGTCTCTATCTCACATATAACATCACCCACATTGATCTGTTAGTTTGAGTAACAATCAAGAGGCATTTTAATGCAATTATTCTGTATCCCCTAAATGAGAAACAAGAAGTCGTTCAACAGAAGATTTAGAATATATTAAACACAACAAACCTTGTCTCCTTCTTTCTTTAGCCACTTCGCAATGTTTCCCTGATTCTGTGCATACATATAAAAGCAAACTTAAGCTTCACCCAGAAGAAAGAAAATTTAGCATTATAATCTGAGCAGAAACTAACATCCAATGTTTCTTACCATAGTTGGGGATAATGCAGGCATTTCAACAAGAATATGAGGAGGTATCGCAGATGCACTTGTCTTAATTGAACTTTTCTCTTGTACTTTGTTCTCATTTTTCACATTCTGATTTGTTGTTTCCTCTTTAATCTCAGATCCACCTGCCACAGTAGCAGGGACATTTTGGATATCATCTTGATCCTCAACCTAGTAAATGCACAAATGTTAGTTTTTCTTCTTCTTTTACTAGTAAACTACACACACACCCAATTGATTCAAGACCTCACCCTCCAACCCATTATAAAGAAAGGAAGTGCCAAATTGAGCTATTGCTCATCGGCACGTGCCTAATTTAGTTTTTACAATAATTAAATACTTGAATGGTTAATACAGAAACTATTAAAACAGCAGTGTCACATTAAAATGATATTAACTTTCCCAAAAAAATTTAATATCTTTACAAAGTAAATAAAATTTACTGCAGTAGGATTTTCATGAAAAAGAAATGGCAATCTTTCATAAAGGATTATCATGAGTTACCGTTATTGCAATAGGTTGTCCAACGGGCACATCTTTTGAACCATCAGGTACCAGTATCTTAGCCAGAAACCTGCAGAATTTAACCCATTACCCATCCAAGAACAGATATGGTAAGCATTTTAGGATGGATCAGAATTTGCACCTTTATGTAGTTCTGATCAACATAGAATACAAAAGAACTGAAGACCCAGGAAACAGATATGAAGCAAACTATTTACAAGTAAACAGGAAGGGAACAGATGACCAATCTAGAAAGAAAACATTCTTATTGCCAATGCCAAATGAAACATCTAATGTGAAGAGTGGTTACTAAACAATTCCTTTCTTTAATAGCTGATGTGCAACACGCATTCAAGTATTATACATTTTCCAACATAGCAAATAAACATTACCCCTCCTCAAGACTTTCTAGCTCAAGAGTGGCTTTGTCAGTCTCAATTTCGCATAGTACATCACCCACTTCTATCTGTTAAATTAAATCAACAGTCAGGACAACACAAATTTAATAATGAAAACTAAATTGATCCCCACTTCATTAAGAGTAAGGATTTATTTTTCAACAATTATCTTTAAGTATATTGAATTGAAAATGACTAAGCTTTAATCTTTCAAAACTATATGAAACTTTTGGTATAACTGACCCTATCTCCTTCTTTCTTCCTCCATTTTGCAATGTTACCTTGGCTCTGCACAAAAGAGTAACAATTAAGATTGCAAAACTTCTTGGAAGCAACAAAAAGAACAACACACGCATGTGGATAACATCTAAAATCAACTCCTTGCATATTTTACCATTGTAGGAGACATAGCTGGCATCTGGAGTACTGTATGTGAAGAATCTGCAATAACAGTCCACTTGATGATGAAAGTCAGAATATAATTCACTTACACACATGATTAAGCATGCGCAGTAGAGTATTTTCATCATTAGATAATATTAATAGTTGTAAAATCATACTGCAAGGAAAAAAAAAAACTAACACTAATCTGGTATATGTCAGAACTAGAATAAAGTTAAACAAAATCAAAACAAGAAGAAGACGCCATTTGATGAACATTCATACTAATAAATAAGAGAAAAGGTGATATGTGACGTTGCACCAACAATCATGTCACGGAACTTATGAGTCTCTAAAATGATAAACAAAATATTAAAAAAATTATTTTGAAGAATTAATTTGGGTTCTATGTGAGGGGGATTATAATGAAAAATTATGATACTTAGAAATTTATGGAAGTTTAAAGAGAAGAGAAGTAATCCTTGAGAGATATGAAGGATTTCTTTTCTTTTCCAATTTTTTGTTTTTGGATAATTTCCGTAATGGAAGAACATCAATCGAAAACATTGAGGACATATGAATAATTGGAAGAATGAAAAGCAAAATTCTTATCAGAAGTATGCTTTTGTCAAGAATTGATAAGACTTTTTTTTTTATGAATAATAAATTTTATTGAGTAAAGAAAATGGAGTGCACCACATAGGACGCGTACCAAAGGTATATCATAATTAAACTCCAAAGTTACAATGATCAATGAAATCTAATAAGTTTGAAAAAGAGAAACGTTTCAGAACTTTGTATAAAAAGAATTGATAAGTCCTTAATTTATTTTACATTGCTTAAAAAGACATGTGCAAGACTTTTCCATGACAGACCGAGAGTAAGGTTAATTCTAAGTAAAAGCAACAGAGATATACTTTCAAATTTGAACAGTTTAAGGTTATGCACAAGACAAAATATAATTCAAACCATACTGCTCTCTGTCGCAGTCAGTCATTCTTGGCCATTATATCGATTTAATATAAAAAATGCCTTCCTTCATGGAGAACTTCAAGACAAAATATACATGGATCAACCCCCTGGATATGTTGTTACTAGTAGTGAACACATGTTTGTTGAATGCACAAGGCTTTCTTTGGTTTGAAGTAGTCTACTCATCCATAATTAGATCTATTTAAAGTCATTGCACTTGGAGGTATGGTTTCCAGTGTTCTACTTATGATTATTTTAAATCTTTTTATTAACAAACTGTTTCAATGATGTTGGTCAATACCACTAATTGTTTGGGAAGTTATTTCCAACTATCAATTGCCTGACATTACTTGTTTGATTCGTGTGGTTAGACAATATATGCATGCTCTGTCCCAGCCCCACTAACACTGAAGCTATTTTTCATATCTCGCATTATCTAAAGGATGATCCTAGAAGAAGACTATTGTACATGACCTTTACTTTTTTGTCTGACAGATTTTCCTGATGCTAACTAGGCTGGTAGTCATTTTGATCGGCAGTCCACTTTTGGCTACTATAGCTTTGTCAAATATAATCTTGTTACATGGCACGGGGAAAAGCAAAATGCTATCACTCATTCTATTGCCGAAGCTAAATATCAAGTTATGGCTCATACTGCTTCCAAGATGTTATGGGTTTGCTCTCTCCTTCATGACATGGATATTGATGCTCCTACTCCTATGCAAATAGTCTGTGACAACCAAGCTACTATCGTATTTTACATGAGCATCCCGAACATATCAAGGTTGACTATCACTTTATTTGAGATTTATTAATGTGGCAACAGATTGCCACTCCCTATGTTCTCTTAGATAATTATATGGGTGGCATTCTCACAAAGTCGTTAGCTTGTGCCTCATTGCAAACACCGTCTTTCAAACTAAGCATGTTTGATGTGTACACTCCAGCTTGAGGGGGAACGTTAGAATTGCCCTTGTTATTTTTAATATTAGCATAAAGGTGTTCTTTTGGTTATATATAAGGTAAGAATAATTTTATTGAAAAGAAACTACTACATGTATAAAAGACACAAAGAATTCTAAAGAATTACAATAAAAAGAATTATCTACAAAAAGGTAATTACTCTATGAATGATGCAAGGGAATCACTATTTCTAAGCCCCTTGCACGCAACCACTCATATAATGAACTAGTAAAAGTTGCCTCCCTATGCCTTCCAAATCTTCAAAAGTGCACTGCTTTCTAAATATGTGCTCAGGCAAGGGACTAATTAACAAAGCACTAAATCTTTTATCAAATGTCTCTCCCCCCCCCCCCCCCCCCCTTTTCCCCCTCTCAAACCTAATGCCTCATATTTTACAATTTAATTACCATGATAAGTTACCACTTGTCCCAAAAGTTTAAGTTAATAAGAAATGCTGATTTTAATCACTAAAGCATTATTCTATCAAAGACAAGCAGAGATTTGTAACTGAATGGAGACATATACCTGCAGAAGAGAAGTACTTGATACCACCAACCCACAGCTGAAAAAATTGTAATGGTATCAGAAGACATCCTTGGTATGAAGAGCTATTTACCAATACATTTCAAACACTAACCTTTAGTTTTAAAGAATTAATTTGAACTCCAGTGAGCATAAATAAAGATGCGGGCCTGATTAATTTCATTATCAGTAAATAAGAAATTTAAAAATAAATAAATAAATAAATAAAAGGAAAAGAAAGAAATATCTAGGAGTGACAGCTGAGTGAGTCCAACAAGACAAAGCCAAATAGCCCCTGAATAAAATTTTGGGTTTTCCCTACAACATTTTTTTTTTTTTGTAAGTAACATTGTTTTGGTTCTATGCTGAACGCCTTCAAGATATGCATACAGGCATACATATGAAAGATGGATAAAAAATTCATACAGGGTCACGAGACTAACAAAACATCCGTCATACTATGTGGACAATCTCTAACTACATCTGGAAAGGTAAGAGCTTGTTCAAGCTTATGCAATTGAGGTCACAAATGCAAAAAAACACATATAAAAAGAAAGATAAATTATTGAGGATAACAAATTTAACATAATCTTCTTTATACTGTAATTTACCACCTCAAGCTGTAATAGGAAACTTGGGTAAGGACCAGAAAAGTTTATAGCTAGTCCTTTTGCCATCTTAGGTCTGTCCTAAATTTATCTGCGTGGTTGGATTAAACTGGTTCCTAAGCTGATGATCCTAGCTTGGCTTAGTTTCAACTTTCAAGTATCAATGCAACTAAGTTTTGATGGCAATATGCCCAAGCCAAAACAACTTTACCCTTTTGAGTTGTAAAGACAAAATGCCCAATAAATTCAAAGTACATTCATTGAAAAAAGGGTAACACCTTTACTCCTCAAGTTAAATAACAAGTGCTTCAAGACAGTTGCAATTTCCAAGAGAAAGTGAATACGGATTTTATGAATCATAAAACCAGGTAAAGCAATTGTAATTGAATTTGCAAACAAATGATAAACAAAAAGCTGATGAATGCAAACCTTAATAGAGAGCCATGATCACCCACAAGAGAATTTTGAACACAGGGAGGGCTGCACCAGCAGGATAAAACAGCACATTATAAGATCAATTATGCAGCTCTATAGAGAAAAATACTGGGCAATATGCATTCAAAACAATAAGAGTGAAAATATAAAGAATTCTTCTAGATTAGTTGAGAAGCGATCATTTAAATTGTTAGAAGAACATTGACGTGTAAGGGAAACACAATCGCCATTGACATCTTAGTTTTATGTATATTCAAGTCAAAGTGATCAAGCGTTGTAACATTAACCCATCGCATACTCTTAAAATTTTCAAAAGCACACTTTTTTACTGAGTTTTAGTACTACACATAATGATTTATTGGCAGCTTTGTTCGATTGACCAGCATTGTCCCAGTTCTGTTTAGTGTCAAACGAAAAATTTGTCCTAATTCAATATAATTCCACTATAGTGCACTCATTAATTAGTTCTTTGATCATACTAGCAGCTCATTTCAAATAATTCTCTCCTCCAAATCTAGTCATAAACCCTCTATGATACCAAAACTTTTACATTAACAACAACCAAGCCTTAGTCCCAAAATTTTGGAGTCGCCTATAAATCCTCAACAAATGAGTCAAAATCAGCAGACCACAGTTTATTCTTTTCCGCCATTCTATTCTATACGAAATCACACTCTCTGTTCCCTCCTTAATTGATACCGAAACTCGTCGCAGCACAAAATTCACCAAATAAAATTTGCAGAACATTAAAATAAAAACAGAGTAGTTATCAATATCATCAGTACACAACACTTTCCACAAACCAATAACAGATTCACAAAATTCTCATCGTCTCAATAACAAGTTCGATCATATGCAATAATCCAAAACCAAAAAAGAAAAGAAAATAATAAATTTCAAGAGAGAGAGAGAGAGAGAGAGAGAGTACCGAGAGAGGGATCTAGAGGAAGAAGAAGAGAGAAAGCGAGCTCTCAAGAAAGAAGGAGCGTGAGACTTAGAGATCTCTTTCACTGGACCTCGAAGCCGTGAAAGCGCCATTTCCAATTTTTACTTCACTGTCTCTCTCTCTCTCTCTCTCTCTCTCTCTTCTTCTTCGTTTTCTCTTCAGAAAAAAACGAGAATTTTGAATCGCTCGAACAGAAGAAGTTGAAATCGATCGTTCGTTCGCTAATGGCGAGCGATGAGTGCGAATGCAGAACGGTCCTCGTTGTCGTTCTACGACTCTTCAACAATTTTTCTCTCCTATTTAAATTAATTTTTATATATTATTTATTTATTTGAAGCCGATTTTTAATAAATACTTGCGAAGGGAAAAAAGTAGCACTAGCAGTATAGCATTCCATTTTGGTAGCTCGCGCCTGCCAACTACTGCTACTCTTCTCTTCTATTCACTGTTTACTACCCTACCAACCCTGGACTGGAGTAGGGGGAATCTCTTTCATTATTTTTATTTTTATTGATTGATTAATAATTCTCTCTTTAATTTTTTTTTTTCTAAAAAAAAAAATTCACAATTTTTATTGTTATGTAAATAAGTTACGGTTAATGGAGGTAAAATGTTATATTCATGCTTAAACCACTCATGGCTCATTGCGTGAAATGTGGCAAAAATTGTGGAAATTTTTGTGCTCTTAGTATTGCTTTTTGATTTTTGGGACAATACTCCCCCCAAGTAGTTATGATCCTGACTCCCTACAAATTACTTGCACTCTCAACAGGAAGTATGTGTGTTAAAGGACATTTTGGAAAGAAATTGGCTTTTAGGTATTTTTACTACTTTTTTTTGGTCTGGAAAAAGTAGTATTTTGCTTTTTGGGTTATTCCTTAAATAATGAGTTTTAAATAAATCATGAATAATTGTGGGTTACTTTTCTTAGTTTTTCACTGCATGGGCCGAGTTGTTAATGTATGAGAAGTGGAGCCCAACACTCTCACAAAAAATAAAAGGGTCTTTTGCCATGCTATTGGTACCAGCAGATTTCTAAACTCGCAAGCTTAAAGCCCACGTCAACCTTTTTAAGAAAGACCCTTGCAGACCCCAGGCTTATAGTGTGCAGTCCAAGTCTGATGGGCTTGGAGACTTTTTTTGTCAAAACTGAGTGAGAGTGAAGCTCCCATGAGTTTAAGCCCGAGGAAAGATTGATCCAATGGAAGGGGAATAAATTTGAGCGTGCACATTATGGATTGATGGGATTTTGAAGGGCTTTCTTTCAGGACCAGTGAGTGATTGCTCTTTTTGTCATCAATTTGATCATCTCTAATGGGTTTCCTTGTTATTAGTGTGAGTTATGTTATTAGTTCATAGTTTTGGGCTTGTTATGGCCTAAGTCATGAACATTAGCTCTCCAAGCACATGTGTTGCATGTGCAGGCACTATGTGAGAGTCTTTAGTCTTTTGTCTTTTTTTCACCTAGGCCTGTCCACGAGTTAGGTCAATTCAATTTTAGACCTAACCCAGACCAGACTTGTCGATGTCGGGTGGAAGGCGGAGGGACCCGAAACCAACCACCAACATCAATTGGTTGAGTCGATTTCAGGTTTGGGTGGTGGTTGATCGGTTTGATCAGTGGTGAAGTTCGCGCAAAATCTATAAAATGTTGCCAAAATCTTCAAATTTTTGTTGAAATTTGCTAAGATTTGGTTCGATTTGGCTAATCCCACCAGATCTAGTCGAGATCTCGCCAGATTTAGCTTGATCTTACCGGATTTCTTATATAGCATCGGTCGGGTCAGGTGGCTCGGGTTTTGGAGAAGGAAACTCGCCACTTGACCCATTAGCTTCGATTCTTGGAATCGGATACTCATTGCCAACTGACTGGAGCTTCGGATCGGGCTCAAATCGGGTCAATGTCAAGTGGTTTGGTCGGGTTTTTGGGCTCCGATTTGGTCTAAACACCCCTATGGTGGTGGTGTGGGTTGCAACATGGAGGGTGTGATCAAGAGCAAGGTCTCCATCCTCCACTATGTATATCACCCTAATATTGTGTAGCTAGGTCCGAACCTTGACCAATGTACTTTTTGCCACTCTCATGTATCAAGTTATCTACTACCATGACCTTAACCCCAAACCTCTTGCTTGATGAGAACAATGATTTTAGGGACTCGAATTTTGGTGATTGCCTCGTGCCCTTTCAGACTAGGTATGCTCTTTGTTTTATGATGTGGATGGCAATTATGGATTGCAATGACAAAAGAGAGCGAAATAAAAATGGTAAGAAAATAATATTTTAACAATTTAAAAAAATAAAATTAAAAATAATTATATATGTGGTGTAATGTATTTGATGGTGAGAGTAGCTAAAATATAAAATATAACTTTTTGCATTATTTTGATTTTTTTTTTTATATATAAAAAAAATAGGATAAATTGCAAATTACCCCCTAAAGTTTGGGGGTGTTTGGATTTTACACCCCCAATTATGAAATTTTAGGGTTTAAAATCCAAATACTTCCAAATTTTAGAGAGTAAAATCCAAACACCCCTAAAATTTAGGGGATAAAATCCATATTTTGAAACTCTAGGGTGTAAAATCCAAACACTTCCAAACTTCAGGGCGTAAAATCCAAATTTTGAAATTTCAGAGTGTAAAATTCAAACACCCCCAAACTTTAGGGGTATACTTTTTTAGGGATGTAATTTGCAATTTACTGGGAAAAAAAAATAGTATGCTAGTGTTAAATTGCTAATACTCTTAGAGCATTGGTATTGGTGAAGGTAAATTGCTAAAATGCTAAATTTATTGACCAAATATAACAAAAATGGGACATTAATGGAGGAAAAACCAACATTTTTGGCTGTTAAGCTATAGTGCATAACCATCTTTGCATGTGTAGCTTGTGCACTGTAGCTCAAACGTTAAGCAAAAAAACAATATTTAATTAGGTCCTCCATTGTAGCTTGGATTATTAAATGATTGTTGTAGTGGATATATTATTTTATTGTGTTGTTTATAATATTTTATTGTGTTAAATGCTAAAATAAAACTAATGATGTTGGGTGTTTTGTAAAGTGAGATGGTAAAATAAATAAAGTAGTTTTTTGTAGTGCCAAATTATTAAATTTTTGCCACCACCAATGCTAATGCTCTAAGAAACAAGTATAGCAAGTTAATTTATATTAAAAAGGCGAAACTACAATGTTAGTCCCTCATCTTCGTGTTTGGGGGGATAAATGGCTGCCATCATCTTCTACATTCAAGGTGGTGTCTCCTAGAATGTTTATGCCTGCTGATATGCGGGTTAGTGAGCTGATTTCTCAAGAAACTAAGAGCTGGAAAATGCAGGTGATAGATGCCCTGTTTCTCCCACATGAGGCAAGCATTATCAAAGGCATTCCCTTAAGCTCTCTGTTACCGCCAGACAAAACTATATGGGCTGCGACAAATAATGGCTCTTTTAGTGTTCGTAGTGCATATAGGATGGCAATGGAGAATACCCGGTCTGACAATGCAGGGTCTAGCTCGGATGGCAGTGGACTTCGGAGATTTTGGAGAAGCATTTGGAGGCTGCCGGTACCTTATAAAATCCGACATTTCACATGGAGAGCTTGTCGAGAAATTTTGCCCACGAAGGTGAACTTGAAGCGGAGGAAAGTGGTGGAAAATGATACCTGTGAGGAATGTAACGAAGGTGTGGAGCACTCGGGTCACTTGTTTTGGAGCTGCAAAAGAGCTAAACAGGTTTGGCAATGCACTAAACTCAGGTTTGCATTTGAACCAGAGGCAATAAACTCCTTCTTTGATCTGGTATGGCACATGATGTTGCTTGAGGAGCATAATGAGGATAAATTAGCTGCGGTAGTTACTATAGCATGGTCCATGTGGACAAATCGCAATGAAGTGCGCCATGGTGGGACAAAGAAGACGGGTGAAGCTCTGGTAAAATGGAGTACGCAGTACCTGGCGGAATACAGAGGTGCAAACTCATTGCCGGAACCGGTACCGAGAAGTCAAGAGGTGTGATGGTCTCCCCCACCAACGAATAGATACAAACTGAACGTGGATGGAGCTGTATTTAAAACACAAAAAACAGCTGGGGTTGGTGTTCTAATCTGAGATGAGCAGGGGCAAGTCATAGCAGCTCTAAGCCAGAAGATCAAGGCACCTTTGGGAGCGTTAGAGGTTGAGGCGAAGGCAGCTGAAGTGGCGCTCCAGTTTGCAAAGGACGTCGGCATCTCTGATTTCATCATGGAAATGGACTCTCAAATAGTCTATAATGCTCTATGTGGTCACTCATCCCCACCATCCGTAGTAGCATCAGTCATAGCAGGTGCAATTGGTTTTTGTGGGTTGTTTCGCCAGGTTGATTTTTCTCATATCCGCAGGCAGGGGAATACACCAGCTCACTTATTAGCAAAACATGCAAGAGGCATTGTTGATTTTGTAGCATGGATGGAAGAGACGCCTTGCTTTTTAATGCAAGCTCTTACCAATGATGTATCTTTTTCTATCTAGTTTGAAATAAAATTGCAGTCTTCCTATCAAAAAAAAAAAAAAAAAAAAAATTTACTCTGTGTACACAATTGGTCCCTCAAGTTTCAAGTGAGCACAATTAGTTTCTCAAGTTTTAAAAACTGAGTTGTATTAGGCTTTTTACTAACTATCATTAGTGGTGTTACTTATGTGACTAATAGAACAATGACTTGGCATTTTTTTTTAATGATGTGGATTTTTTATTAGAAATTACAAAATAAATTTACACATAAGAAATTCACAAACCAATACCAAATTAAAACCAGAATTTGCAATTGATTCATGAACCCATTGCTTCCAAACAAAAAAAGAAAAGAAAATCACAAACCCACCCACGAGAGAGAGAAGGGGAGAGAGTAAAGAAATCCAAGCACGGACTTGCCGCTAGTGGAGACCCAAGCCTTAGCCGCTGTCGGCGATAGCCCAAGCCCTAACTGCTACTGGCGTCCCTACTTCTCTTGCACACTACCTAAACATTGTGATGTGAAGGAGTACATCGAAGTGTTTTTATTCATGGATTAACGTTTTTTTTTTTTTTTTTGGGTCAATGTACTATCTTGTGTTAGGACCAGCATCACAATCTAATGCTTTATATGATATGACACTGCTTCAAGGTTTTGGCTCTGTTTATAGTTGGGCTTACTGGTTCATGAATGCTCAAAGGTCACCTAGGTTATTTACTTGTCGTTGATGCTAAATAGTTGAGGTACCAAAGACAATTTGATGCCACAGGAAGTTCATGCAATAATACATTCACAACAACATTTGTTTGACATTTTTGTTGATGTGAGATGCTGTCATCTTAATACAGCTACAAAAATGGCTACTACTGTCTAGCTCAAATAAAATAGTCCAATCATGAGCAAGGGGTGGCGGCTAGGGTAGAAAATACTTTTATTTATTTATCTATATATATATATATATATATATATATAAAACCGAAGCCTTTGCTGACACCACAATTTTTCACGTTAGTACAATATTTAAAAATAAATAAAAAAACCGAAGCCTTTGCTGACACCACAATTTTCCACGTCAGTACAATATTTAAAAATAAATAAAAATTATAACTCCTCAAAACCCTAACAACCTTACTCCTCTCTCAAGTTAAGAAATATAAAACTACGGTTTCTACTATTTAAATAATATATATATATATATAAAACCGAAACTTTTGAAACTCTCACAATTGTCCACGTCAGCACACTATTTAAATAAAATATATTTTCCACATCAGCACAATATTTAAATAAAATTACTACACGCTATTTTGCTACTACTAAAACATAAAAACCCTAGAACTCTTCCCATCCCTTAAGAACCTACGCAAGGCATCTGTTTCAACTCGGTGGAGAAACCTTTGCAGAATATGCATGGAACAACTATTCGCCAACAAGACACTTGATGCTAACCAAGCTATAAGGCACAAGAAAGTGCAAGACGCCCTAGCTGATACTCATGAAAGCAGTGAGGCAATAGATATTGGGAGAGCTGCTTTCAAGACCACACTTAATCTATTATCAAACACTATTTTTTTGGTGGATTTGGCTAACCCCAATTCTGACACAGCTATTAATGGACTTTGACGCATGTTTGAAGAACTCACCATCCATTGAATAAAAAATTGTTTATTTGACGGTTCTTCATGTTGTTGTTGTTTTTTTTCTTTTTTTTTTTTCTTTTTTCTTTTGATTTTGTAGGTTTCCTAGGAACACAACCTAGCAGGTAAGAGAATTAGTAGTTTTTTTTTTTTTTTTTAATCTAATTTTTCTTTTAGATGCAATAATGTTTTACAGTATTCTTCACTTAATGTCACATATAATAGAGTACATAATCTCTGTTTTCTAATTCTTTAGTTTGATCTCAAAAGCATGTTCACTTAACGATAAATTTTTATTTGGTATGTTATATATAAATTTGTTGAATTTGGTTTGGTTTTGAAGTAGAATTTAGGGATTCTATAAATTTTGAAGTTTTAAGTCTTGGGGTTTTTGGTATTTGCGTCTTAGGTTGATCTTGATTCTTCACCTAAAATGTTTTTTATTTAGGTTCATGTGATTTTTTTTTTTTTTAGGTATTATAATTTTGATATTGTTCCATGTTTTGAATTGTCTATATTGTTATTATTATGAGAAAGTCATATTACTACTCAAATTTGAAACTCGGTGTTTCTTCCTCACATCATGGTCTTTATTTAAATATTTATAGTTTATATTAGTTTTCAGTATGTGTGTATATATAATTATTGGAAGTTTTGTTTTATTAATTTAAGAATTGTAAATTACTTTTTAGGTTTCAGTAACTTTGCACTTGCAACTCAATAACATTCACGGTTAGACAACACTTCTAAACTATGAAAAAATATAGAAGTTAAATATTTCTTCATTTAAAAAAAAAAAAATACTAACTAGCAAAATGTCGAATTACTAATTGTTGGATTTTTTTTTTTATTTTTTTTTGTTTTTTTTTTTTCAGAATCAATAGTTTTTCCGTGCATCGCACGGGTTAGCGACTAGTTTATTATAATTTGGTTAGTACCAGGTTGTGAATATTGTTTCTAACATGGAAACTAAATATTTTAATTTTTTAATTAAAAATATGTCACATCATTCAAAAAATTTCAAATAAAAAATTTCAAATCATTTTTTCGTTAGCCACACAAATAACATTATTAAATGCAATTAGTAAAAAGATTAATATAATTCAGTTTTTAAACTTAAGGACCAATTATGCTCGCTTCAAATTTAAGGGATCAATTGTACACAAAGAGTAAAATTTAAGGATTAATAATATAGTTTCGCCAATTAAAAAAGTTAAGAAAAATTTGTCATTAACTCATTATTACAATAAAAACAAGGGCATAACATCTTTCAAAATTATGGATAAATCTATTGTGATTGATTTGTTATGACTTATGAAAATGACATTATTGATCTACTAGATCTAGATAGTTAGAGAATTTCCAGCAGAATCTCCAAATTTTTGTACTATTTACAGAATGAACAGTGACTTTCACCTTTTAGCTACTTACTTTTTCAAATACACTTCCAACAGATTCTATATCCTATTCTCTATCTCATTTAAATACTATTTCTTCATTCATTATTTATTATTTTTTTAATAACTACATATCTTCCAACATTTTTTTATTCAACATCTAATTATTATAATAGAAAAAAAGCATTTGAAGAGTGAACAGTAACTCGTTAGACTTGATGAGCTACTGTTTATGAGCCAAAAAAAATCTAGGAATAAAGAGTCTATTGGAGAGTTTTTTATTTTTATTTTTTTTATTTCACTCCCTATTATAGAGAGAATTTTAAGTATACATATACCATTGAAGATGCTCTTAGAAGCAATCTAATGTTGGTCCACTTGTGCAAAAAAACAAGTTTGGAAATAAAAATAAAAATAAAATGGTACTTTGAGATGGTGACTTCCCTCATATCATATGTACGACAATACAGATCTGAATGTCCTGCGGAAAATTATATGGTGTGAATTTGAAGCCACTAAATCACCGACTTCCATTTTTCAAAGCTAAACAGTAAAACACACCCCATTCGGCAGTTACCCATTTCTTTCAGTTCTTGCAGCTGGAGCTTTACTCTCTCTCTCTCTCTCTCTCTCTCTCTCTCATTCATAAATTCATATATATATATATATATCCGGCAATGTTAGCCGGCAAGGCAGCAGCAGCAACGACGTCGTTTTGCTCACTCCAAGCCACCCTCCTCACACTCGCAATCCTAACTCTCCTTTCCTTCACCTACTTCTCCCTCAACTCCTCCATCCTCCACTCCCATCCCCTCTCTCCTCTCAACCACCACCACCTGCTTCCCGCCACTATCCCCGAAGATCACGTCAACACCACCACCACCACCACCGTTGATGACCACCACCAACAACTCTCCGATATTTACCATTCGCCCAAGGTTTTCGGGTTGAATTTCGCCGACATGGAGGCCAATTTCAAGGTCTACATATATCCAGATGGAGATCCCAACACTTTCTACCAAACCCCGAGGAAGCTCACCGGGAAGTATGCCAGCGAGGGCTATTTCTTCCAGAACATTCGCGAGAGCCGATTCCGGACCCTGGATCCCGATCAGGCTCACCTCTTCTTCATCCCCATTTCCTGCCACAAGATGCGAGGCAAGGTACTGCGCTTTTCGCCAATCTGAACTGTTCTATATGCATCGATTGAAAATGTGAGAACAAGTTGGAGATTTTGTGAAATTTTTTTAGGGATTTTAGGAGTAATTGAGAGATAAAAGAGAAGATTTTCCAGCACTAGATGCTCTATGTTAGATTTTTTTTTTTTTTGGTTACGAGTCTTGAATTTCTTGTTATTGACTACAATAAAGCATTGGACTCTAAAATGATCTATTCCTAAAAAGACTAGGACTGCTAGTAATAACTAAGAAAAGTACTTAAGAATTTAATCAAAATACAAAATAGGACTCATGGGCATTTGGGTGGGGTCAGTTGCCCGTAGGAGTTTGATTAAGGTATGCTTTGCGACGTGCAACTAATCTGGTACAGGGGAAATCTATTCCAAAAAAGGAAAAAGAAAAATCCGGAATTAACGAGATTGGCATTGTTATGTAAAAATGTAATTAAAATTGATCCATCAACAAATAAACAATAAAGTAAGACTCAATTCAACTTAACTAACTAAGCAGGTCCTAAGAGAGCTATACATCATCCGAAGGATGCCAATGTAAATGCTTTTGCGCTACTTTTTGTGATGGAAAGAATTTGGTGAAAATTGGAGAGGTTGGATTTGTGCCTGTATTTTTAATGTTTGATTCTTAGTCTTAGTGAACTGTTCCCGTTCTGGTTTCTTTAGTGGTTTGAGGGGGTCTAAGATATGATGGCCGCTATTTCCATTGTCTTTTGTTTTGGTTATGGAGGTGTAGAACAAGATGCTGTAGAAAACTGAGGAAAGAGGCTTCATTAATGACTTCAGAGTGGGAACTGTTGCAGAAACTAGGCTTCGCATCTCTCACCTCTTATTTGCCAATGTTAGAATTTTATTCGTGATGCAAATGTTGAAAAATTTCTTTATATTAGAATGGTGCTGATTTGTTTTGAAGCTGTTATAGGTCTAATAGTAATCTTGGGTAAGAGTGTAAAACTGAAATGGTTCCAATGGAAGAGTTTGGCGACTTGGTAGAGCTCATAGATGTCCTATGTTGCAAGATTGGGAATTTTTTGATGGCTTATCTTGGAATTCCATTGGGGCCATCCTTTAAAGTGAAAAATCTATGGAATCCATTCATAGAGAAGATGGATTGTAGATTATTTGGTTAGAATAAGTTATACTTGTCGAGGAGGAGGAGGAGGGGGGGGGGGGGGGGGAATAATGCTTTTGAAGAGTACACTTTTTAGCTTACTTACGCACACACTCTCTCTCTCTTTATCATCCCCACGTGTGGCAAACCAATGGAGAGACTACAGAGAAACTTTTTGTGGGTGGTTCAGGAGATGAGAGTTCAAATACCATTAGATGAGGTGGGATACAATTTGCTCCCTTGTTGCTAATGGAGGATTAGATGTAACTTTGTAAGGAAGATTGGAACCCTTAATCAGGCTTTATTGGAAATGGTTAGTGCACTTTGGGATGGAAAATACACATTTATGGTGATAGGTGTTAGGCTATTAGCTATGAAGTAAGGTGAGGAATGGGGTGGATGGGCATTGAAAGCTATTTGAGGGACTCATGGTTGTAGCTATGGAAAAGCATTAGGGTGGAATGGGACATACCTCTACACCGATAGATGGTAAGATGCGGAGCTGGAATGTCAGATTTCATAGAGGCTTTAATGATTGGGAGTTAACGTAAGGTGAGGAATGGGGTGGATGGGCATTGAAAGCTATTTGGAGGACTCATGGTTGTAGCTATGGAAAAGCATTAGGGTGGAATCGGACATACCTCTACACCGATAGATGGAAGATGCAGAGCTGGAATGTCAGATTTCATAGAGGCTTTAATGATTGGGAGTTGGGAGTTGGTGAACTCCTTTCTAAATCTTCTTTACTTACCCTTGAAGAATGGGATGTGATAGAATGAGTTGGAGATTAAAAGGGAGTAGTGATGTGATGTTCGCTCTTTTTACAATGCTTTAAGGGGTACATGTGCAGTTTCTTTGCCATGGAAGAGTATTTAGTGTGTTAAGTCTCCAATGAGGGTCTCCTTTGTATGGACAATAACTTGGAGAAAATCCCTTAAATGTTATAATCTCATTAAGAGAGGCTATATGTTAGTAGGATGGTGCTGTATACATTGGTGCAGTGGGGAGACAGTGGATCATTTAATGTTACATTGTGTTGTTGCGTATGATTTGTGGAGTTTTGTTTTTTAGATCTTTTGGGATTTCAATGGGTGTTACTGAAAAAGGTCATTGATCTTTTGTTTGGTTGGAGAAATTGGATTGGCAAACATTTATCAGATATTTGGAATTTAGTCCCTTTATGTTTGATGTGGACATTGGGTAGAGAATGAAATTGTCGTACTGATGAGGATGTAGAAAGTTCGGTGACTCAATTGAAAACAATATTTGTTATCTTTGTTTGATTGGTCTCTTGTTTGGGGCCTTACCAATAATAATTTTATTGCTGATTTTAAAGAGTTGCTACACGTTTGTATATAATACATTTTCTTTGTAATTCTTTAGGCCTCCTTGTGTTCAGTATTTATGTTCATGAAGTAGTCTTTTTCCAATAAAATATCATTACTTTAAAATTAAAAAAATAAACCTAGATTTCTCTTGCTCCTTATATCTTCAAAGGGGGGCTGCCAATTACTTTCCCTGTCAAGTCTACATGAAATCTGAAAGTTCATTTGCCTTTCTAGGCATCCACAAAGAGTTTATTCTAGTGTTGTGTTGTATAACTTCTCCAATTAACCAATTGGATATTACTATAAGTGATGTAGGTCCTGTAAATAGCATAGCAATGGCCTGAGAGATACTGCCATTCATATTCATAAGCATGTAATGGAGAAAATTTTCAACTCATAAAGGTGAAGAATTCTTTTTCCTTAATTATGGGAAGATCTTGCAGTATTTAACTTTTTGTTTTTTGCTTTAATTTCCTGGCCACATATTTATTATTTCTTCCAATGAAGGCTTAGACTCTCTAATGCGGGAGTCGCAAGAAGATTTTTATTTAGTATTATTTATGTTTGCAAGTCAATTGGATTTTTTATGTTTTAGGTCCTAGTAGTTTATTAGGCTATTAATATTTTAATTTGAAAGCAAGGTTATTTTTGTAATGAGGCAATTAGGGTTTTCTAGCCAATTAGGACTTGGGTTTAGCAATCCTTTATAAGCAACCTATTCTACTCCTTGAGGAGGGAGTTGATAATTTGATGAATGAAAAAATTGGTCGTTTGGTCTCTTTTGGTATGGTGCTGATTCTAGGTCCACCCTAGGTGCTGACTCCTAGTAGTTTTCTCGTTTGGTTCTGACTCCAAGTAAGGTCTAGGTGCTAACTCCTAAGTCATATCCATTTATTTTATTGTTGTTTCAATTTTGTTCTGGTTGTCCTGCATCACTCTCACTAACTGCCATATCATTTTTGTTGAGATAAAAGATGAATAAGTGTGTTACTTTATAATATGGAATGTATTGCAGTTACTGGTTGTTTTGCTCGTGTCAGTTATAATTTTGTAGGTTCAAGTTCATAAAAAATAAAAACAAAATAAAAAAGAAGAGAAAAATTACATTTTAAACCCTATAATTTGGACGGTGTAACAAATTAAATCATTTAGTCTCACAAGTAATAAATTAAACCATAAAAGTTTCAAAATTTAACAAATTATACCTTGAGATTTCAAAGAGTAACAAATTAAACCTCACCCCATTTAAGTGGACTTTGTTTGGTGTTTGATATAATTTTAGGGTTTAATTTGTTACTTTTCAAAATCTCAGGGTTTAATTTATTATTTTGAAGCTATAGGATTTAATTTGTAACTTTAAATTTCAGGGTTTAATTTTTTACTATTAAAACTATAGGGTTTTATATGTTATACCCCTAAACTATAGGGTTTACACATGGTTCTTCCATTTTTTGAGTTCCAAAACTCCCTTAGATTTTCTATTTGATATTCTTGTAATTTCTTAAGCTACTTTGTGTTCACCATTGTGACTGTAGAGTACTTTTCATTTTCATTAAAGTATAAAATTCTAATTGCTTATATATATTAAAAAAAAAAAAAAAAATTCCCAAGAAAATAATTGTTATCGATTCTGTGAAGAAGAAGTGGCTATAATGATTTCAAATGTGGATGGTTACATGTTACGGAAGGTTCTACCGTGCTGACTATGACAGCAAGTGCATCTTTTACAGACTCAGAACTATTTCTGAATTTGTCAGATGTTGGTCATATTCAAGACACATACAACTAATACAACACACACACACACACACACACACACACACACATCTGAATGCATTGGGTTAGGTCTGACTGACATTTCCTTCCTATCTATAATTTGATATATTCTGTGCTGGTATGTGATGATTGCTTGATCATATGCAGGGTACTTCTTATGAGAATATGACCATAATTGTCCAGAATTATGTGGAAAGCTTAATTTCCAAGTATCCTTACTGGAATAGAACCTTGGGTGCGGATCATTTTTTTGTCACTTGTCATGATGTTGGCGTTAGGGCAACAGAAGGATTTCCACTTCTTGTAAAGAATTCAATTCGAGTTGTGTGCTCCCCAAGCTATGATGTTGGATTCATTCCACATAAAGATGTTGCTCTGCCTCAAGTATTGCAGCCATTTGCTCTCCCAGCTGGAGGAAATGATCTTGAAAATAGGTAAAATTGTGGGATGTGAATTTTTGATTCCCTGATTAACATTCTTTCACATCTTGACTTAGCTTCCGAGTAGATGACAATGGACAGTTTTGTGGGGTATTTTCCTGCTTTGATTATTTGTTGCTTTTTTCCACAGCTACTCCTTCAAAAAATCAATTGGAAAGTTTTGCTCTAAACTGGTTTGGAGCTATCTTCCTCCAACCCACTATGTTGCTATTGAAGATATCATCTGTGTACAGTTTTAGTCACTTGACTTTTTTAATGAGTAGTGTGACTTGTTTAAATAATACACATGGATAATCTTATAAATTATCACGTAGTGGGTTGGACTCTGTTGGAGGATATAGGAGCTAAAATTTTTCCAACTTAATTTGATTTACTTTACTTTATCTCAAAAGGAAATAGTCCATATCAGAAAAGAATGCACACCTCCCCCTCCTGTTATAAACAATTTCCTGGTATTTGAACCACAATCTGATTGTTATCTTGAATGCAATGTGGTTACTGCTTTATGTTGTGGTGTCATGATGTGCTAAAATCAAATGAGGGGGGAAGATTTTTATATTCACCTTTCGAATAAGGTTTAGATAAAACTGCAAAGAACAGTTAGATGCACGCAATAAACACTTACTGTTGATGATCAATGGCATGGCTCATTTGGAAGTTGAACCATGGAACTTGTCTGAAAGTCTACCATAGTTGAAATTAATTATGCCGCTTTCTTCTGCAACTTTTTTTATACGTATAGAATTCTTTCCCTGAAAGTGGATTGATTTGTAGAGATGTTTGGAAATATGTGGAACTTGAACCTATTTCAGTTCAGACCTCAGCTTGAGTAGTTGTTGTTTAGTGTATTACTTCCCTTTCTTAATATGGAGGTCAGGCCATCGGTTTAACTCAGTAAGGGTGGGAACCTGTGGGGTTTGGACCTTTGGGGTTGTTATTACCTTTGCAGTGGAAAGAAAAACTAAGAAAAGAAAGTCATCTTAGTGTATTGCTTCCCCTTCTCAAGATGGAGGTCAGGCCATCGGTTAACTCAGTAAGGGTGGGAACTTGTGGGGTTTGGACCTTTGGGGTTGTTTTTACCTTTGCAGGGGAAAGAAAAACTAAGAAAAGAAAGTCATCTAATTAATTTTTTTATAAGGTGTCTCTTTTTACGGGAGGACTTGATAAGTTGTTGTATATATTAACGTCTAGTTAGACGTAGCACGAGTCATCTTCTCTGTTTTCCCTAGCAGCTAAGAGTTGAGAAGTATCACTTCATAAAATGAAATTGAGATTGGAAAAGCTGTCTATCCAATCTGTGAAGCATAATCTTGGAGCTTGGTTCACTTGATTTGGCTTTTGTCAACTTACCAACCCAAACATGTTCAATAATGTTGTCAAGCGTTTATGGGAAAAATGAAATGCAAGAGTGGAAATATTTCACAATCCCATGAACCTATCAAATTTTGCAGAGACCTTTTGTTTTCATAAAATTTTTTATTTGATTTTTTAAATATGACTTTTTTTAAGACTCTCTCTCCTCATCTTGAATGGTATGTAGTTTTCATTTCATAAGAATGTCTCATGGTGTCGTCTTATTGCTTGTGGAGAGTTGTCAACTTGTTATAGGTTAAGACATGCCTTACATGGGTGGGTGATTATGATTTCTCTATATTATCCACTTAAAGAACGCAGAAAGGTAATTCATTGCTTATGAAAATAACAAAGATGCTTTGCAGGACAAAACTTGGATTTTGGGCTGGACATCGGAACTCAAAAATTAGAGTAATACTAGCACGAGTTTGGGAGAATGACACAGAACTTGACATTTCGAATAACAGAATTAATAGGGCTATTGGACCGCTTGTATATCAAAAGAGATTTTATAGTACTAAGTTCTGCATATGCCCTGGTGGTTCCCAGGTGAACAGTGCTCGCATAGCTGACTCAATCCATTATGGATGTGTTCCTGGTAAGATCTCAGTATTTCTAGGCTGTTCATATGATTAAGGTATTGGATAGTTTTTGTTCCATTTTCTCTTGTTACATGCATGGTAAATGTGGATTGTGGAACCATATACCTGAATAATTGAGTAAGTAGAGATTAATCAAAGAGACAAAGACCCATGGCCTGTTCCAAAATATGATTATTCATTATTGATGCAAGGCAGACCAGAACGTGCATAATCAAATTGAAGAATAGGAAAAATAAAATGGAGAACGTAGGAATTAGCAGCTAGGCCTGCTTAAAGTTAGCACCAAGCATGAGAAAGCCTCTAGGAGTCAACACCTAGGTTGGCTGAAGTTGGCACTAGACCTTTGGGACAATTTCAACATGAATTTTATTCATCAAATCACTACCCCTTTCATTGAAGAACAATACCTTGTTTATATAGATTACTAAACCCTAATTCTACTGATGTAGATAAGAAAACCCAAATTCTAAATGACCTGGGAAAGTCCCAATTATTGAATTTCAAAAATGATCTTGACTCTTAAATAAAAATACTAATAAACCTAATTACACAATAGGACCTAAAATAAAATAAAATTGACCAATAATAAATATAATTGACTTGAAAATTAAATACAACCAAATTAAAATCAAAATATCTTTGCACTTCCCGAATCAACTATACTTCGGCCTAATAACTTGGCTACATAATACCTAAACACAACAAGATCACTTTGACATTTTGCCTATGTAATGTTGAATATGTGATGATTTACCTTTGACTGAGATTATGGTTGCAATGCTTTAATTGGAGCTGTCTCAAAATATAATTCAATTCTCTTAAACAACTTTTGAAACCTACCTGGTAATCACCATTGAACACTTGGAGAATATGGTTGACCTAGAGGAGAAAACTGCAAACCTGAAAATAACCCAGGTGTCTAGCAGTCATGATTTCTGCTTTTGGATCATGATGGGAGCTGCCCCTGTAATACTATAACTAGGAAACAGACCTGCTACTATTGAGTATGTTCCATGGAATGCATAGGAAATTATCTTTTGAATAACATCAAGACATGAGAATGCCTTTGTTATGGAAATGTACAGTGAAGCACTAAGGTTAGCTTTTTGGCATGAAGCAGATAGCATTCAAATGAGATGAATCCCTTGGTGTACATCCTGTGTACTTGGGTTGTGTCCCTTTGTGCTGTATTTTATTACATAACCATTTATTACATAACCAGATGAGAAGAAAATGAATAAAAGAGAGATTCCATGTATCAACACCCACTCTCCCCACAAAGAAGTATAAATACTTGTGACTAAAATTCATGGCTTAGACTTCTGACCTGATTAGATAGTACTCTTAAATCTCAAACAACTTATGCTATTTTGGCTCATACATTAGTGTGGAAGTTTAATTGCAAAGTTATTTAGGTGAAAAGCCTGTGGCGTAGAACTTGACCTTATTAATAACATCAAGGAATTAATGGTAGATGTTAGTCTCAGTTTAATGTTTGGGTTTTTTCTTGTGAACTTAAATTTTTTTTTTAATTATTATTACTATTATAATAATGGTTAAGTGCTTAAATTCACTTGTTCCTATATTAGCTTAAACTTTTGGAACTAGCAATAGTTTATCATACTATCAGAGTAGATGGTCCTTATCACAAGAGGAAGAGTGTTAGAATAATGGCTAAAGTTAATAAATTTACATTTTCCTATTAGTTCAAGCTTTTGGGATTACCTGTGGTTTATCATTTTTTTATTTATTAATTTCTAAAGCCCTAAGTTCCTTATGTACTGGATCTCTTGCAGTGATATTGTCAAATTATTACGACCTGCCATTCAATGATATTCTTGATTGGCATAAATTTGCTGTTGTACTTAAGGAGCATGATGTGTACCGGCTAAAGCAAATTCTCAAGGACATAGCTGATACTGAGTTTGTTGCTCTTCATAAGAACTTAGTTAAGGTAGAATATGACTTTCTATCTCAATTTGAAAATTCTAAAGTAGTATATTTGATTTATATCACTTCTCATTTTCATATAATTGATTTGCTCCTACGCTTTATATTATTTCTTTTGGCATCAGCATAGGTGGAGCTAAAATTTTTAGGTTTTAGCAACTCAAAACTACTTTATCTATTTTAACACCTCACTTTACAATTCACCCAATATCAATGGTTCTATTTTTTTTATCACTTCATTTAAATATTATTTCTTTATTTTTTATTTTTTATTCTTTCTTTCTCTCTCTTTCTTACTTTATCAATTTGGCCTACCTTTTTTTTTACTTTCTTGTCCACGCAGTTTCTTGGTCTGACTTGTCTGAGTTCAGAAAGAAATAAAAAATATATATATATATTTTTTATAAATTGTAGCTACAGTGAGCTGCCAAATCTTTGGCAGCTCACTGTAGCTCATTGCCAAAGTTTAACTATACCACCATCGATGTGGCCTACCTTTTTAGTTTTTTGGGTGTAAACTATAATTATTAAGAATTTCCTTTTTGGATTGTCTTTTATCAGGTTCAGAAGCATTTCCAGTGGAACTCTCCCCCCATCAGATATGATGCATTCCATATGGTCATGTACGAGCTCTGGTTGCGCCGCCATGTTATCAAATACTAATTTATTCACAATTTCAATAGATTATACGTACATTTACTGGCTAGTTATCAAAAAATCCTGTAAATCATCATATACGTTCTTTATCTGCCCTGATTGACTCTTGATGGGGAAGTAAACTTACCAAGTGTTTTTGTTTAGGTGTTCCCTGGAGGTTTTGTAAAAATTATCTTTTTTTAAAGATAATTTGTAAAAGTAGAATACATTTCAAATCATTTGGGGATCTAATGCAATTTTGAATTCATGTTGTGACGTGATTTTTGTGCTCAATTTCGAAACCTTTAACCATTAATCCAAGCACTTCCAGAACTCTCAATCAAACCCACATCCTTAGGCCCTCAATGACTGTTGGAATCTCCATCACCACCACATGCATTTCACCAGAATTATACATACGCTCAAATCACAACCAAACCCACATCTATGGCTTATGGCCAAGAAATCTCTACTAGTACCTGTCGAAGCATGCCCCTGATTTGACCTAAGACAACCACACTCAAATCCATATAGCAAGATTTTGTTGTGAACAGCTGCTACTCCACTTTCAGACCCACAAGAGGGAGGTGAGATAGCAGAGCGTGAATGGGTGCTACTCTGTTGCCTCCTGCTGGCTCTATTAGCCCCACTTGACTTCTGCTCTTTGGTGTCTTGTTCTTTCATCTTGTTTTTCATCGAAATTTTGTGACAATGTTGCTTTCGTGCTTCATAGAAATGCTTTCATTTCATGGTGAATTTATACTTTGTTTGTCACTTCCCGAACCCAACAATATAGATAGGCAAGTGACAATGGCGCACTCTTAAAAATTTTTCACCCTACAAATGTGCAAGGCCTTCTTAGCAACTAAAAATTATCTTCAAAGAAAATTCCATCAATAAATCCACAATCACCCTCAATAATATAGTTGTCAAAAAATCTCCAAAGTACTAATAGAAACCACAATCCAAACTTCATGACTGTTAAACAAAAGATATACTAATTATTACAAGATCATCTTATTTCAAAAATTCCTGGTTCTGTTATTGATGTTGATTGTAAAGAAACCCAAGAACCATAATTTTAAGCATCTCCATGCTATTTTTTTAATTGGTAAGTTACACACAAACCCAGTGTGTCTTGAACTCATAATCCGCTCCATCTTGCTCTTATAAGATGAGATTTTGGTACTACACTTACTATATAATGTTCACTCCCTAATTATATAAAGGACAAAACTCAGGTACACTACATTAAATTTCTATCATGTAGGAGAATTTAAAATAATGTTCATTTGGAGCTACTATAAAGTGATTCTTTTAGGAACTAATTTTTCTGTCACACCACATTTGGCCCCAAATTTATAAATCACTTACATCCTTTAAAATCCCCAAAATGCACTCATTAGACAATAAACACCAACTCCTATGTATAAATAATAACAATTTTTTATAAAGAATAAAAACGCCAAATCGAAAGTCATATTTACTGAAACATAAATTTGACCCCATTAGTCTATGAAGTGATTATGGTTTCATCTAAACAATCTAAGGGTATTTAAACAGTTTTTGTCGAATCATTAACCCATTATCTAATCCAGCATGCTGGAGGCATTATAGGTTTTGTCAATTGGACAAGGGCATTGTAGATTTTTTCAATTGGATAAAGGAAATTTGTTTTATTATTATTGAGAATGTTTAGCTCATGAGGCAATGGTTTTATTCCATCTAAATTAAAATTTAAAATACAATCTTTCCATTAAAAAATGAAGTTTCAAGAAATTGAAAATTTTTATTCTGACCAAAATCTTATTACCAAAAATGTTAAGAAATTAAAATAAATTTTATATTTATTTTGATTGTTAAATTCATCGATCATAATTTTGTATTTTTAATAAATGAGGACAATGCATCTAGGCCTCCTACGGACACACCAATCCACGGAGTGAAGTTGAGAGAAAGAGAAGGAAAGTCAAAGAATTGAATTGAATTGAATCTTACTGTTTGAATTGTTTGGTTTTTTATGTATATGGATTGAAAATGAGAATAAGTTTATATCTTGGTTAGCTAAATGGTTAGAATAGGCCCACTAATCACTAAATTGAATTTTTATTTGGATTGTAGTGGGGTTGATCTTATTAGATTTGGGAAAACATATTCCTCGGCAATTAGCTACAATGATGGATGCTTCATCCCAATTTCTTGTATAATACTATTGAGATATTTTTTTGTTCATAGCACATTATGGGAGAAATTTGAAACCAAATTTATGTCAATCTTGGGAGAAATGTATCTTCATAACACCAACAATGATGTCTATATATGAATGAATCTAGATCTGGGTTTTGCGTATAAATATGGAACTGTATGTGCAGTTTTGGGAAAAATTATGGGCTTTTTGCATTTTACATTGCAAATTTAATGTTTTCTTTAGACAGCCATTTGGATTTGTGCTTTGTTTAACATGTATTTTGTTTTTCTTTTACAGATTTAATGTTTTGACTTAATGATTATTAAGTTGTAATCGACTTTGACCATCAAAACCTTATGTTTTAAAGAAATATTTGAAGTTTTGGACTCCAATCACTAATAAGAAGATATCACTTGTTTTTATCATGTGCAATACATATGACTCACTTAACCTAACCAATCAAATTAGTCATGTGTATCACACACAACAGAACACATGCCATCTTTTTATTGCTACCAAACATTTTCGGAAAGAAATTTTGCTGTCAACATTCATTAGATAACCTTTTATCAATTAATTTATATATTTATTTTTAAATAATAAAAGAAATCCGTTAAACTTGCGCCTGTGTAAAGGGGGTAGGTCACAATATTTAGTTGGAATAAAAAATACACTTTCACAAAAATAACATTATACTTAATTGAAAGTATTTAAAAACTCTAAAACTAAGAACAGAATAGACATAATTGAGAAATTTGACATGGTCAATAAAATTGTACTTCCAGTTAAACTTACATGCCTATCAATTCTCCAAATAAATTAAAATGAAAATATCTTTTCCACCTATGCTATTGGTGTGTTTAGAAACTTTTCTTTCTAATTTGAAAATAATAAAAAAGTTGAGGGGTGTGTTTTTTGAAAAAAAATTTAATAAAAAAAATACTATATGTATATATATTTTAATTAAAATAAGACCCCCTGAATTAACTTTTATTTGGCTGCTAAAATTCTAAAGTAACCTAACATTGAGAAGTAAAGAGTAGCAAAGTTGGCAGGTGAAGTACTTGGAGGGTGACCATAATTATTTAAAAAAATGACAATGACATCCTGTAATAATTTTTTAATAATCTATAAGCGGTGACCTTAATTATATTATCAATTGAAAAGTAAATGTTAACATAACTTAAACATAAAATATCCACTAGTTTCCAAAAAAAATATTAACTAGTAATTTTGTACTTCAAAAAGTATGAAAAATGGCTTCAATTAAAAATATTATAATATAGAAAATTAAATAAATATTATTTAAATGATATTCAACAAAAAAATAAGTATATATTTTTCCCTCATTCTGTATGTAGCCAGTCTTGGTGAAAAGTTTCAATTGAAATTGGTAAAACCACTGGCCATAAAAGAATATGTTGATGCACAAATTTATAATTTTGCATAAATAAAAATTATTCGTAGTCTCTTTTCAAGATAAAAAAATTTATTAGTAAATAGTGGATAGGAGGAAATGTGGTTTGAGCCACAAACATAAAATACCACAAAAGATACCATTACAATTAAACCTATCACTTGAACCTTACCTTTTTCACAACTTAGTACTTAAAGCATATATCAATTCATAAGTTTCAAGTTATTAATATGTCTTACTATTATAGGTTCTAGATAAAGAGGTCAATGAACGTAATAATAAACACACCAAATAAATTAATTATAAAATATTCGTCTTTTTGATAATAATGAAATGGGGCAATATATATACCCTACATGAGCCTAAATGAAACTTCTAGTTGCTAGGACCAGCCTTCCTCATTTGATAATTAAAAAATATATACCATTAGATTTTCTCTCAATTTTGACTTCAATTATATATATAGATTACAATTACACATGTATTGGTTTAAATTATATTTGGTGTAAGAGTTATACATTTTTCAAATCATAAATGAGTTTTACTCTCTCTTTTTTAATTTTTTTTATATACATATGAATTTACTTTTTTTTTTTTTCTTTATTGGGTTTTTGACTTTTTATTTTTATTTTTTATATTACCTTCTTCATTTTTTGCGCAACATGAACAAAAATTTCAAAAAAAAATTAAGATAGAACACGTGCAGTAAAACAAAATATATCTAACTTTACAATTCTTTATTGTTATTTTTGGGGGTAAAAAAAGGGGAAAAAACTGCTTCTCCTATCTTCTCCAGCTTCATTTTATTTTTTGCTTTTCTCCACTGCCGTTCATTCCACTCTTCTTCCAAGCCGCCAAACCCTTAGAATAACGATCTCCGAATCGAAGCAGAAAAACCCAAACCCAGAAATCGCGATCTCGGCCCTATTTCTCTCTCCGATCTGCTACTTCTTTCGAAGCTAAGCCTGTGTGTAGCTGAGACAGTGTGTCGTCATTCTGAAATGGGTAAATCAACATCCCCTCTTCTTTTTATATGCAATCATTTGATTATTAGAGCAGGAAGCCTTCCATTTCGTGCTTTTACTTCTTATCATTATTGTTCTACTATTAGAGAAAATACGAAAATCCCATATCAGAATCGGAATCAGTTGTTGAAATCTATGAGAGATCACTGCAAATCTCGAACCTTTAAGAATCTTGATCATGCCTTAGGCCTGTTTGATATAATGCTTCACATGCACCCTTTGGCTTTCATTGGAGATTTTACTCTGTTGTTTATACTCTCACTGTTTTGATTAATTGTTTCTGCCACTTGAACCGGGTCAATTTGGGTTTCTCTGTCTTGGCAACAATTTTGAAACTTGGCTATCAACCAATCTGTATAATTCTAACCACTCTTGTCAAAGGCCTCTGTCTTCAAGGAAACGTTGTTGGAGCTGTAAATTTGGTAGAAGAAATGGAGAAGAAAGGGTACCAACCTGATGCAATTACTTGTGGAACATTACTAAACTTTTTGTGTAAGATTGGCGAGACTGGTGTGGCTATTAGGTTGCTTAGGAAGCTTGAAAAAGAGAATTTTGAACTAAATGTGGTGCTCTATAACACGGTCATTGACAGTTTATGTAAGGACAGATTGGTAAATGATGCTTTGAACCTTTTATCTGAAATGATGAGTAAAGGCATTCAACCAGATCTGGTCACTTACAATTCCTTAGTTCAAGGTCTATGCAATTTTGGCCGGGGGAGGGAGGCTGCTACCTTGTTGAATGAGATGGAACAAAGGAAGGTCATGCCAGATGTACAAACATTTAACATTTTGGTGGACACACTTTGCAAGGAAGGGAGGTTGACTGAGGCAAAAGAAGTTTTTAGAGTGATGATTTAAAGAGACCTTGAGCCTAACAAAGTCACTTACAATTCTTTGATTGATGGTTATTGTTTGCAAAACCAAATGGATGAGGCAGTTAAGACGTTTAATATGATGGTTGAGAAGGGTTGTTCACCCGATGTGTTTAGCTATAACATATTGATCAATGGATATTGCAAAAGTAAAAAAATTGATGAGGCAAAGTGTCTATTTCATGAAATGTCCAACAAGGGAATGATTCCTAATGTAGTGACTTACAACACTCTTATAGGTGGGTTATGTCGAGTGGAGAGAGTTCGGACTGCACTAGAGCTATTCAATACAATGCAAGCTTGTGGCCAACATCCAGATCCCCAAACCTATGCCATCTTGTTAGATGGCTTTTTTAAGAATAAACGAATTGCTGAGGTGATGGCATTGTTTAAGGTAGGGGTGTGCATGGGTCGGGTTGGGTCGGGTTGAGGGGATTTTTTGACCCAACTCACCATGGTGGGTCAAAAAAAATTCAACCCAACCCAACCCATCGTATAAGTTCAACCCAACCCAACCCAACCCACATGGGTCGGGTTGGGTCGGGTTGAACCCATGGGTTTGACAAATTTTTTTAGTATTATTATTAAATTGAGTAGAAAAAAAAATATTAATATATTAAAAAAAAAACCTAAATATTAGTATCAATGTAACTCTTTAAAGGCAAACAATACTAATAACAAAACAACAATAGTAATTTATTAAGATTTATGTGAACTAATTGACTTTTATATAAGATAGGAAGAACTGGCTATTTGAAAAAATTTATTAATTATATAATATATTTTTTATATATATTAAATTAGTATTAGTAGGAGGAATTGAGGAAATGCTGCTCTACAGCTGTTTTTTTTTTAATTATTAAATATAATATATATATATATATATATATATAAATGCCCTACAATTGATCTAAAAAAATTTATTAAATATAAAATATATTTTAAATATATATTAAATATGGGTGGGTCGGTGGGTCGGGTCGGGTTTGGCGGGTTTGTAATTTTATGACCCAAATCCAACCCGACCCGCCATAAAAAAATTTTTGTAACCCAACCCAACCCACCAAGCCTTGAAAACCGACCCAACCCAGCGGGTCGGGTTGGGTTGGGTCGGGTTTGGCGGGTCGGTGGGTTTTCTGCACACCCCTAGTTTAAGGAGATGGAAGACAAAAGGTTGTACTGTAATATTGTGATTTATAGCATCTTGATTGATGGTTTTTGCAATGTTGGGGAACTTACGATTGCAAGGGAAATCTTTAGTGGTCTTCCTGCAAAAGGATTGAAACCTAATGTTTGGACTTATATTATAATGATCAAAGGATTTTGCAATAATGGACTAGTTGATGAAGCAAGTGAGCTGCTTGAGAAAATGGATGTCAATGGTTGTTCACCTAACGAGCACACATATAACACAATAATCCATGGGTTTTTGCAGCATAGAGAGACATTAAAGGCAATGAAATATCTCAAAATGATGGTTGACAAGGGATTTTCCGCAAACGCAACTACTGCTGCCTTGTTTATTGACTTGCTGTCGTCTAATCAAGTAGATGAAAATATTCAAAAGCTGCTTCCAAAGTTTGGGTGAAGGTTATTTAGGTTCTCAAGATCAAGGACAACATTCATATTTAACCAATCACAAGTTATTATGTGAGTGATGTATATTTGCTTCAGTAAAATTCAATACTTTTTATGAGATGGTATTTCTTTCCAATTCTGTGCATTAGATTGTTTGTTCCTTTTACTGTCCGATCTTTTGCTGTGATTTTGTTGCATTAAACCCTTTCTCATGGATAGGTGTTTCAAATTTTTGCTAATGTAATGTTAATGCAAAATATCATACCTCTTGTATAAGTATGCACTCCCTAAACCAGCCCCAAAATTCTTAAACCATTAGTGATTAGGTCTGCACCAAATTAGTTCTGGAATCAGTTTCAGTTTTACAAAAGCAGTCTGGTTGTAATTTGCTTATCAAATTTGGTTTTAAAGCAGGTTATGGGTGCTTGTAAGTTAAACTATTGTTTTAAAACCACAATAGATTGAGTTGTCAGACTTCTGAAATATCAATAGTTTAAGTTACTGTCTCTTTCACTTTCATACCTCTTAGTGATCTTTTGCCAAAAGGCAGGATCTATTTTGTGTCCAACCTTCAAATTCTGATGTCCTGTTTGCGCTTTCTATGATTTGAGTGTTATTAGAGTTTCTTGAACCTTTATTCATTTGAGGGTATGTAGGATAGCTTTTCTAAAGTAAGAGTGCCATTATTAGTAAATTTTGTTATTTATTTATTTATTTTTTCATGATGAGGAACCTCACCAAGGCAAGGCCCTTTGGACCCACCCCTAGCGACAAATTTAGTTATTTTTTATATAACGTAGGGACAACAGTGAAACAAATAGTATAATTAGTATGGCTCTTTTGGTTGCTTCATGCCTCCCTTCCTCCCCCATTAGATAAAACTATATTGGAGTAAACTTATTGTTTTACATTGTACTGTATGTAATCATATCAACATATTGACTAATGATTAAGGACTAGGTATTTTCATTGCAAGTTATTCTTTTACCTTGGTGATATTTATTTTCTTGTATTGGCACTAGGTTGTTTGTTGCTGTTCTAGTTTTGTTATCTTTCCTTGGAACTATGTTGAGCACTAATGTTGTAAATTTGAACTTATTTTTGTGAAAATTATCTTGAACTTCAGTTGATGCAACATTGTGAACATGCAATTAGTTTTATGTATTTGTGAAATAACAAAATAATTTGTTTGCAATTGGTTATTCTCATGGGGTAATTTCGGTGCTCGTGATAAGTCAAATGAATATCAGCGAAAGACCATTGATACTAGTAGATTTTCCTTACTTAGTAGTTAATATTAGAGATCATCCTCTTTCTACTACCACTAATATTCTGACCTTTGATGGATTTGGTATACCTGCAATCCCCCTGTTACTATTACTTGCCTCATATGTAGAGCTTTTTTCTCTCACTAAATTTGTCATTATAGTTTATACACATTTTAGAATAAAACATAGGTAGGACATACATTCATCCAAAATTGCCAGATCAAATCTATTGATACAATATTATGAAAATGTACAATGGAGAGTTGTATCTTACTTTGAAACTGGAATAGAGTTTATGGGTTGGTAAAGAGGGAAAAGGTTAGAAGATTGAAATAAAATGTGAAATGCAATTCCAAATAAAAAATTTCCTTTGTATACATGTGTGTGTGTATGTGTATACTGAAATCTTTGGTAAGCAACAGGATTCTGTGCTGAAACCTTTTTTTTTTTTTGGGGGGGGGGGGGTGGGGGGGGAGGAGATAGATCAAGGCTGTACTGAATGCCTGCAAGGTATTTTGTTAGTGCCTGGTGGATGATCAAAGAATAAAAGATGGGGGAGGGTCAGGTTTTGCTTTCATAGATTAAGACGGCAAAAGGATCGTAGCTGGCTGCCATAGTTGGAAACTCAGGACTTGCAGACAATCACTTGTCTGGCTGTCAAATTCTGCTTATTATTCCTCTACTAAATCTAAAGCGTATCCTTGTTTAAGAATACAAGGCTTCCTAGATGGCAAATTGAAAGAGATTGCTCTAGCAGAAATGGAGTCTTTGTTTTTCAGTTTAGGTTCTTATGTGTTGCTACCACTATTGCTTTTTGCTAAGCCACTATGACTATTTAAACCAACACCCCCTCCCTCTCTCCCCCCCCCCCCCCCCCCCCTCAAAAAAAAAAAAAAAGAACAAAAAGAAAAGTAAAAAAACAGAAAGAAAGAAAATTGAAAGAGATTATTGTACCATACTTGCAAAGAAGAAAATGGTTTACGGATTAGAAGGAGCAGTTTAGAAGACTATAACAAAATGGAGTTGAAAATAAACATGTACACAAGTATTTCTCTATGTTTGTATATGCATATACAAAACATATATAAACACATACACAAACTTTGATGGTGTCAATAATTAGTTTCCTTTGCTTCCAATGTTTCATGTACAGTTCCATGTATTGAGTTGCACATAGATTTGGATGATTTGGCTGTTTGAAATGCTGTTATTAATTTATTTTGTTCATTGGATATTTTTATAATGTTAGGATACTAAAATGTCATGCCATTCAATCAGCAGGTGTTCATAAAAATAAAAAGAATTATGCATGTTCAACAAGTGTTGCAGTCACTAAGGTTTTTGATTCTGCCATCATCTTTAAAAAAAAAAAAAAAAAGAATCAATACTTTGGAGAAACACGCTTAAAGTTATTGGCCATTTGAACTAATATAACCATTACATCATACATTTGAAGTCCATTTACTAAGGACACGATCTATCCTATTGAAAAATGTATTGGAATTAGTTAGACCAAATCTTAAATCATCAGTAATATTTGTGATTAAAGGAGAAAAAATATAGGTGAATTTTGAATTCATGTATTGGCCTTTGGGATTTTTATTTTTATTTTCAAGTTCAGGAGGGAAGTGTTGTATGATGAGTTGAAGTTGATGGAATACTATATTTTTTATACCCCGGCTTTCCTTATTATATATTATACTTATACTTCTTTGTTTTCTAAGAAGATTAGATCATTAAAGATTAAAGGGAGGTTCGAACTTACCTTTTTACATTTTGCTTCTATTGTTTATTTTATTGGGTTTTTTATAACCAATGTAAGTAAGTGTAAATGAATATGATATCTCATCAGATGCTTAAGGGGGGCATACTTTATAGAAACTGTAGTTTATAAAACTAAAGAGTCGAAGTTCAAGTCCAGCTAAATTGGGTAGATTTTAGTATCATAGTAAAAATCTTGTTCTAATGACTACATAACCTAATTATACTTTTGCTTTATATTGTTTATGACTTGGAATTGTATGTTGAATGGTCGCTTAAGCAAGACAAAATTGTTTGGCCTTATTCCACCAATGGCAAATTCCAAGTGAAAAAAACTTATACCATCCTCCTCGATGAAAACCTCCCTTCTCACCCAAACTCACCTACTATCCCACCAAAGGTTTGGAAAACTTTATGGAAAGTTCCACTCCCACAAAAAATTCTGCTTTTTGTTTGGAAAGTTTTGCACTCAGCCCTCCCTGTAAGAAACACTCTTATCCATAGAGGCATTAATTGCTTTGATACCTGCCCCTTTTGTCAAAAAGATGGGGAAAGCTTAGACCACTTATTTCTTAATTGCCCTTTCTCTAGAGCTGTTTGGTTAGGCAGTGATTTAACCTCTTGCATTGACACACTTCCTTACCATTCCATATCTGATTGGATAAGTAACTGGATTCAAGGAAGCCGAAAGGAAAACCGATTCAAGAACTGCATTCCTAATTTGTTTGTCACCCTTCGGTGTATATGGAATCACAGAAATGGCATAGCCTTTGAAGGGAAATTACCCAATACAAAGGAGGTTAGGCTAACCTCAACTGCTTTAACACACAAGTACAATGCTGCTTTTATTGAAAATCTTACAGGTCAAGAGCAAACAAAAAAGGGAGACAGCCAGCATCTTACTACTGCCTGGCCTTACCAAGAAGATTGGCAATTGTTGTATCAAGTGGAAATTTCCAGAAAAGTGATTAGAGGAAGAAGAGGTGCTGCCTTGATAGGTAAATCAAAGGAAGGATGCCAACTTGTCAGAAAAGCCTTTCGCACAGCATTCCAAGACCCTAAGAAAACAAAGTTTGCGGCGATCCGTGAAGCACTCCTCTACACAGCTCATTTGGGTCTTCAAAGAGTGGTATTCCTAACTGATAGCAAGGAAATCCAACTCTTTTGGAGGTCTAAGAGTTACTGGCCTTGGTGGATTGAATCCTCAATAGAAGATATTCATAATATTATTAAGCAATACTCTACGCTACTTGTTTTTTGTGAAAATTTCAGACTATGTACTAACTGAATGCAAGGAACTTGCCAATATGATAGCAAGACAAACTCCAAATTTTGTGTTGTAATCTCTTTGTCTGGTATCAAAAAAAAAAAAAAAAAAAGCACGGCATTAGAACCAAAAAAAAAAGAAAAAAGAAAAAGGATTATGGTGTGTTTGTTTGTTTGTTTTTTTTTTTTGGTTGTCATTATTGTGACTAGTATTGGGCTGGCTAAATACCAATAGGCCCAATTAAAAATCTCAATACGGAATTCAATTGCTCAGGGAAGGAGGGCGGTGATCGGTTGCAATGACAGCACACCGTGAACCACCTCAATTCCAATCCCACTCTTGTTGATTAAATTTTTTGACCTACTAGTGTACTACACTACTTGATGACAATTAATTTCTGCAGTAAAAGCCCTTGTTGAAATAGCTGAACAATTAGGAAAGAAAGATTGGAATTTCAATCAGGACCCTTGCGCTAATAATGACCAAATCTAGATAAGAGCACAAGTGAATTCAAGGCCATTCTACCACAAGGAAACTCTTCTGCAATTGCAACTACACTGATGGTGTATTACACCTCCTTAAAATGGAATCCAAATCTTCTATCTCACTTTTCCTACTCTACTCTATACTCCACCAATAAAAGTTTGCCACGTGTTAACATAGTTAATTAAATACTATCATTATTGATTTATTAATATTACCATTATTAATTAATGATAATATTTAATTAATTATGTTAACACGTGGCAAGCTTTTATTGGTGAAGTATAAAGTAGAGCAAGAAAAATTGGACAAAAGATTTGAATTCCTTAAAATGTACGTGCAAAGCTTATTCTTATTGATTGATTGATTAATTTGTTTAAAATCCATACTAAGGAAATAGTGCATAGTGCATTTACACTAATTACTTATTATTAATTGAATTGATTGATTCTTTCTTCTTCCTTTCTCAGATTTTGCTCTAGCATTCACTCCACCCCCTTATATTCATGGTCACATTATATTCCTGTTTTTCTATCATTCTAGGTATGATAGAAAATGCTACAAAATTTTACAAAGGTTTTCGATGTGCAAATCAGAAGTAGCTTGAAGATAAAGATAGGTTGTTGCAGGTAATTCGTCTCTATAATACAATTCTGTCGTTTCTTGCCCTATTGAATGAGGAGAAATCATAGGACTTGAGATCAAGCAGTGATTTTCATGGCAAAAAAATCGTTCTTTAAGAAAATAAATCCATATCCAGCAGAAGAAATTTTGGACTCTAACCATCCTCAGGTTGGTATTTCTTAGTCTAGATCCCTACCTCTAGATTGGCAAAATATGGGTTCTTTAATTCTTTGTAGGTCATGTATCTGTTTGGTGAAAAAATTTTCTTTGGTTTTTTCATTTCAATTAATAATGGAAATTAATGCCATGTAATTAATATTTGACATGTACATGCCATAAGGTTCTTTTCCTCTCTTTCTTCTTTTGATTTTCTTGGATTTTATGATATGAGAAGATACTGTTGAATTGTGATTGAGTTAGTAAATAGGATTCAGGATGGAGGAATTTTTTGCATTTAAAGTATGGTTTTTTTTTTTTTTTCATTATTATTATTTTTTATTATATAAGAGTGCTTATGCATATACATGTTTGTAGAAATGCCAAAAATGGCTTTTGTTTATTTATTTTATATTTTTTATCCTCTGTGCATAATGTTTCCTTTCCTTAGTTATTTAATAGGTCATTGTAATGTTTTCGATGTGTTTGGATTTGTTTAGCTTCTTGTCATAGCAATAGCTATGCTTTGCCATGCTTGGTAGAGCTTTGCATTTGAGCCGGAGGATAATGTCTTAATTCTTCTAGAAAAGAAAGAAAATCATGTCTAGTATTCTATGTTAATGATTTACTTGTGTTCTTAGTGTTTTTAGAGAAATAGCCTTGATTGGTCCAAAGGTCTACATGTGGAAACTATCATCTATATGTATATAAAATCAAAACCTCTGAAACTCCTACAATTTTCTACATCAGCACAATATTTAAATAAATTTAAGTAAGATTATTTTTGTTTAGTCCAAACTTAATAAGGAGTGAAACTCTATCTTTCTAACAAATCCAACTTAAAGTCAAACTCATCATTATCATTAATCAATATATATATATATATATATATAACTAAAGCCTCCTACATTTAGAGAGAGAAAAACAAAACCCTAAACCGATAAATCTCAAAAAATTTGGCAATTTAAGTTGAGATTTTTTGATTTGTAGGTGGTTGCAAACCATTATGAAGCGAGCCAAGCTTCTTCAAAAATTTTCTACCTTTTTTGTTTTTGTTTTTGTTTTTTTTTTTGGTTTTTTGTTTGTTTGTTTGTTTTTTGTTTTTACCATGTTAGCTTTTGTTGGGTATAAATTATGAAAGGAGTTTGGGCAGAATTTTTTTTTTTTTAATTGATTTTCCCAACTCTGGCATATTGAAGTTTATAGCATTGATTTTAGCAATGTTGACGACTTTTTTAAGGGAATGCCTCAATGAAGGATTGGTAGGTATATATATATATATAGAGAGAGATTAAAGATTGAGATGCTGCAATTTTTTTTTTCCCTTACCACTAATTTGAAAAGGAAAGAAAATCTTTTGGATATATTTTTTTTTGTTAGTTTATTTCTTTTTCATGATTTCAAATCCTATTGAAAATCACTTTTGCTATTGAATACCAGAAATACTTCACCATTAATCTATTACAAATATATTTGTATTTTAGCGTTTATATACAATGATGCTAGGTGTAATCAAGAAACTATAATAAATTATAATAAATAAAAAAACTAACACATAAAACAATTGTAAACTTTGATTTATAATTTTGTTTTATTTTTTTTATTGTTGGTATGTAAAGAAAAGGTCAGCTAAGAGGCATGAATTACATCTTTATAGATTTAAATTTTGATATAAATTATGAAATGTAATATGTTATTAGTAGCTCATCTTCAGCTTGAATTTAATACCTCACCCTTTATAGATTAATGCTCTTTTTTGCCTTTCAATTGGTACTTCTTCTTCCTCTTTTTTACATTCATATATTTCAAAAACTATTCTTTCCAAATTTCTCACATTTGTGTGTGTGATGAGGGTTTGTTTTGTTTATTGGCTTAAAAATGTCCGAAGGAATTTAAAAAAAAAAAATAGTTCTACTATTTAAGCCAAATGACTGAAGCAATCTTTACTCAATATTTGGTACATTTATTTGTCTTCACTCTCTAACAAAGTCATTTTATTCATTTGAAAGTTGAGACTATATAACATTATTGGTGTTAGAGTTATCGCTATTGGTCTTAGTATTTTTATTTTTTCCTTTTAAGTTTTAACTTTTATAAGTGAAAATTTACAACTTTTATTCGACTCTTTCGTGCATTGCATGAGTTAGCGACTAGTTATGACTATTATGATCATCATCATCATAGTTTCCATATGTAAACCTTTGAAAATGATAATAAATAGTCAAAATAAGAACTTAGGGAACCTTGGTATGAAAGTAGTAATAATTCTAGAGACTCACAACATCTTTCTTCCATAAAAAAAATAGAAACAAGCTGTCCTAACTCCTTATAGACGTAGTAATTCAGCAAAAATAAAAAAATAAAAAAAAAATGATGTAGTTGTGGGAGGGTTTCTTGTCTCAACTCCCAATTAGCAGGTATTGTCCGCTTTGGTTATACCTCACGGTTTTGCTCAATCCCACATCGGGGAGAGACGCCTCCCACATGTGCCTTATAAGCTTAAGCCCAAAACACATTTGGGAGGCGTCTCTCCCCAATGTGGGATTGAGCAAAACCGTGAGGCATAGGCAAAGCGGACAATACCTGCTAATTGAGGGCTGAGACAAGAAACCCTTCCACAGTAGTAATTGAATATATTATACGGGGTCTACTATGAGAATTATACAAGACTAGCATTTTTATATAAAATATATATAAATATATATATATATATTCTTCATTCTATTCAATTAAAGGACTACATTTTAATGAAAAGATTACTATTTATTGCCATTGGTTTGCAACAAGGAAATAAAATCTAAGGATGGAAGCTCCAATGTTTAGTTCAAAAGCTTATAAGGGGAGGAATAGAGTGCACCATATTCTTCTTCTTCTTCTTCTTTTTAAAATATAAATTTAAACTGTGATACTTTTATTCCAAGGGAAAAAAAGAAGAAGAAGTAACTTTTGAATGCTTTTCGGATATGTAAGTTTTTTTTCAAATATTCAAAGAAGAACAACATTTATTCTAATAGTTTTCAATGCCTCTATTTTGTTGTGAAGTTGTAGTGTGTAATAAAATACTAGTATTATGTAATCATATTTATTGTGATTTTCAATGCCAAAGTAATGAAGGTTTCTGGGAAATTTCGTACATGCGCGTGATCTGCAATCTGCTCCTCAAACGTTAAAAAAAGAATGGTTAGAAATTTCCTACACTATGCCAAACTTGTTTGTCCTCTTTATGAGTGTTTGGTGGCACAAAAAATTGGTTGGAAATTTCCGCAACTACAATATTCTCCTCAAAAGTTGTGCTAGTCTACAATCTCTCAGTCTTTCTTTGAAATTAACACAATAGAATATTTCGTGGAGAAAAAGTTTTCAATCTCTCAATCTTTCTTTATATCGGATTTAGTTCAATAAAATTTACTTACTTTTTTCTCAAAAATGAAAAATGAAAAATACAATTGGAGGATGCTCAAAGTTGGTCCAAGAGTTAGACTTGTCATATGAAACACTTCAAGTGTCTCTCGGTTTAAAATGTGTTGGTTTGAATAACAACAACAAAAATGTTTTGGTTTGAGTTCTGTAATAATATCATTTAGGGATATTATTTTGACTAAATTTTTACAATTATTATTATTATTATTATTATTATAATTGAGAAACATTTACAATTATGTATTTGAGTAGTAAAAGTTTAGGTTAATTTTGGCATTTCGAACCCAAAACTGATGTCATGTAGTTCTGTATTAAATTATTAAGCACTTATTGTTACATTTTGTCTATTGTTTGTTTATTCTATTTATTCTATGAGTTGTGATGTTAGATATTATCAAGAAAGATATCATACTTTGTTTAAATTAATATTATACAGTTAAATGTTATACACTTATGTTAGAATTCTATTTTTCTTGTGACATTTTCCATATAGAATAGATGCAAGATGTTGTTGATTAGGTGTCATAAGTCATAACCGTAATTTGACCCCTTAAGATTTTTTAGATTTATTTTTGTAAAAACCAAGACATCCAAAAACATATCTTTGAAAATGATTGGTTTTACCAAATTTCAAGGATACAAGGTTGGTTTGTGCCAATCGGACTAAAAGAGAAACCCTAACTCAAGATCACGATCAAAGTCATCAAACTCTAAAAAATGTGAATTTTGATCAAATTTGAACAAGTTCAAAATGCATCCTTTTTTTTGGAATATTTTTAAAACGGAAAATTCATATGATTCATAGCCATGCCTTAGAGTTGACTGACCTTGACCAACGTTAACAAGGTTTGACCAAGTTTTAATTTAAAATCCAACTGTCGTAGTGTAGAAATTTTTTTTTTGCAATATTGAAACACAATGAAAAATCCTTCAAATTCATTATTCACGACCTGAAATCGATCCGTAGAAGAGTACGATATCACTAATCAATGGAAAAATATTCAAAATAGCAAACTTTCCTAAGTGTGGAAGACAAACCTTGGTCAAACGACTTTGGATCAATGAAAGCTCAATCATATTGGAGAAGTTATCGGAAGTCATTCTTTTTGAAGGGTCTTGATAACGAAAATTCCGAACAAATAGATCAACGTCATAAAAATATGAAAACGTGAATTTTATTTATTTATTTTTTTCAAAACTAGCTCAAGGTGACTAACGCTCGTAAGCCTAGCTCTTCTCATCAAAAGAATCGAAGCACAAGCTTAGTAATGTTATAAAATTGGCACTACAAGCTTTCCAACAATATGTCAATTGGGATAAACCAATGTCGGGAAGGCCACACACCTAGTGCACAAAAGTGGAAACATTCATAGGAAAAACTTGAATTTTTAGACCCAAAATGTGATCAATGGGCAGGGCAACATTTGTGCACAAATGTACTCTAAACAATGACATATTGATTCGAAAAGTAAGGAATTTCTTAAATTAGAAGAAATTCTCTATGACCCGTTTATCCCAATTCGTCCCAAGAAATTATGGATTAATAGGAATCACGAGCAGCAAATGAGAAGCCATTAGATTTCCAAAAATACAACTTTGATAAGCCTCTTTCTCAAGGGCATAACATTTTTAGTTATGTTCCAGAATCCAAATGACACAAGGTCAATGGAATTTGAAACTTGAAAGTACACTTCGCAAGTTTTTCAATGACTCCAAAATCACTCAAATCCGAGATTGGGATGACCTCCACCCAAACCTTTGAAAATAATCCTTTGAAGGGGCAAAAATTGTCAAAATCAAGCAAGGTGGGCACATAAAATGAGGGGAGGGACAAGGTAGGATGGTGCAGGGTTATGTTAGTTCTCATAAGGGTTTGACTTACATCCAGTATTTTTTTAACTGAAATTTCTCTTTGTTTTAATGAGAAATTGCGACATCATTTACTAACTAAATAAAATGTGGAGGTTAAAATTCACTACCACTTCCCATTGTATATTTAAAATAAAAGTTAAAAAAATAGTGGAGGTAAGCCAAACTCTTCCCCTAAATGTCTCTCACTCACCAACTTTTTTGCTAGTAGATTGGACAAATGATTGACCAAATTCCTTTCTGATCTCAAAAAGTCTAAAGACATAACACCATTATTAATAAGCTACCTCACAATATTGACTCAATCGTATATGTTAACTTTTTCCATTATACATTTTGCTCTTAGCATGTGCTATGGCAACCTGACAATCATAATGAATGCTAAGACATAAATACTTGCTTAAATAAAAAAACCATAAAAATTTTCCTACAATAAAGTGGCTCTATAAACGTCACAACGCATGAAAGAGTAGTATTCCTAGTTTGAGATGTATAAGACTTGTGTCTAGGGTACCTAGACATAAGTCTTAATCAGATGTTATGGATCAATTTCTTTTATAAATCCGCCCCCATAATGTACTTAGTTTTTTTAATTAATCTAGAATTTAATAATCTTTACAATTTATCTACATTTTGCACATGCTTATTACGTTTGTTTAGTCAGATGTTAAGGATCAATTTCTTTTATGAATTCGTTAGTTTAATACCACAAATAAATAAATAAAACTTTCCCATATCTTTTCTTTCATGGTTAATTATCATGCTCATTCGTTGTCCTCCAGTGAATAAAATTAAGCATATAATAGGAAAAATCGGGGACGCAAGTTTTGATTATTCAAAATGATTGACAGTCATATAATCCTATTTATAGGTCACT
Organism: Quercus lobata; assembly: GCF_001633185.2. Taxonomy (NCBI): domain Eukaryota; kingdom Viridiplantae; phylum Streptophyta; class Magnoliopsida; order Fagales; family Fagaceae; genus Quercus; species Quercus lobata. The sequence goes on along the minus strand of NC_044907.1, from coordinate 40,472,580 downwards.
GGAGAGAGCCCCATCCAATTCATTCAACGACGCTCCCTATACAATCTATAGAATCCCCTAAATAAGACTGATTGTAATCTATAGTTTAGTTCATTGAGTTTTCAAAACGATCCAAGATTTCGTATCCATATAAATTACCAGGAATTCAAAACAAAGCAATATAAAAAGGTCATGACCAAAGCTTAAAACCTCGATACAAAATATATCTGCTCAAGTTCAATTTTAATAAAGCCACAAAGAAAACAAAACTGAAGAACAAGAAAGTACTACAAAATCTTCCTCAACAGTACAACTAGCCCAGTAGCTCCCTCTGACTAGTCTAAGTTGTCGGCTCAGCGCTTTCCACCGCCACCTCCCATTTTGGCCTTTGGTGCAGCACCCCTGGGCAGATTTCCCTTGCTCTGAGTCTTCTGAGATTTGGCTGTCACTTCTGCTTTCTTTGCCTTCTTCTCATCCTTGGTTTTCTTGATTCTCTCCTTAATTTCACTGCATAATCATATTAAGGAAGCAATTTAATCACAGACAAGGCATAAACAACTTGGGTGCACTCTTCAGTATCCAAATATCTAAACCAAAACCCTTCAATCTAGTATTGGGTTCAAAAATAAGCAGTTACGAACTATACAGTAGATAGAAAAAAATGGTTGGAAGAATGCATACCGGAGAGCAGCTTCACGTGCTGCATCTCGTACTTCTGGTTTTTCAGCTCTCCTTTTCTGGATAACTTCCAAGGTAGCTCCAACAATGGACCTAGAGTATGGCTTCTTGGCGGCCCGACGCCTCTTTTTCACAGACTCAGCAGCTATGTCCTGTGAGTCATGTAAAAGAGTAAGAATATAAGTCATACCAGTTACTGTAGCATCAAAACTAGATAATGGAAGGATACTCCACCTTTTTATGCTGCTTTCTATACATTGCTGTCCAAGTAAGCTTTGAGGGCTTCAATTTGTTGTGGAAGTACCTCTTGCATTTTGAGTTGACAAACAGGAAAACCTGAATTGACCAAACAAGAAGACAAACATCAATCTCAGTGCAAAAACAGGAAAACCAACACCCTCTTCTCAACCAAACTAAACCAAACCAAACCAAAAATAAATGAATAATAGAAAAGGATATAAAATGCAAAAACCCAAAGATTTGCCATGGTTTTAAATAAAAAACTAACCTGAGAATCTGATCTGATAAATCTGATACCCCTACCCGGGTATATCTTTGACCCGCTGAAGCGGCAGAGTTCAGTCCTGAAACATCAGACAGTACTGAGCATGTACATTGAAATAATAATGATTGAAAACCAAGATTCCTCATCAGTTTGTGAACGTTTTGGTGAAAAGTAAGAACACTTTTATTCTATTATTTTTAAATATTTGACATAAATATTCTCGCAGAAAAGAATTAGCGCATACTAAGAAAAGGAAGGTGAGACTGAGACTCGGTCAGAAATGAATAGTCATTCTAGACTTATTTGGTATTCTTTGAAGAAAATACAATACCTAATTGTAGTAGTGCAAATAGAAAAATGGAATACATTCAAAGAATCGAAATGGTTGGAAGAACACCAAAGAAACAAAAGAAAACAGAATGACAAGTTTTGTGCTATTTTATTTAATCTGAAAATTAGCAAAATTTGGTAGGCTTAAACACAAACTCATTTAAGGCTTGCTTGATTGATTGAAGCATCTTGTTTACTTATAATACAAATAGTGTGTAAAAAAAAGCTCAATTTTTTCTCAGCAACCAAAAAAACCATCAAGGAAAAAATTCAATATAGTATGAAGACTGAAGCAGGATTTTCAAGTTATCTGTACAACCAGTAACAGTATGCAGTAAAAAAAGTCCTGTAGCCAAGCCCAATTCCCTTAGTCGAATTATTTGTTAAGTTGAGTTAACTTACCAATTTCTGTCAGACTTGAAACTTAAAGTGAAAGGAATCATCTTGCCACAGATAGTCATGTACATGTTTAGGCAATACAGATTAAGCTATGGCAAGTCCGACCAGATGAATATAAATTTAGACCCATATAACTTTTTCTATCTGTGCTTCATTTATTTTCATTAATTTCCACTCCATCTATTCCTAACCTACAAAATCACACCAATCTTCTAGGTATCTTTTTCCACAAAAGAACCAGACTCATTCCCAAGGAATTTTCAAGTTTTTTTTATACACTAATAGTTGGGTTGGGAGTATTTGAACCACGGATGTCTCCGTTGGAAACTCCAAGAGGAGACAAGCAGTTGAACTACAAGACTCTTAGCGAAATTTTCAAGTTAGCATATAAACCAAACGAAGTTACACTTGCATCCAGCAGGTCCTGAACCCACAACCTTACCCTCCATCCATATTATCAGAGGAGGATATGCCATTTGGGCTAAAGCTCATTGGCATGAGTACTAAAAATCAATACAACAATCCACAACTGTAATCTATAACAAATCTCTAGACCTTCATTAAAAAACCAAGCTCCCACACAGCTCAACCCAAGGCCTCAGAAAAGGCTCAAGTCAGCTAGAACCCATTTCTGGATTTCCAATACAACCCCAACCAAGTACTCAGATCAGCTTATCCACAATGCATTCACCTCAAAGCTACAAAGCTAATTAAACATAAAATCAATCTGATGCAACAAAAATTTTTTTTTGCGCAAAACCCATCTTAAGAACAGATCCATAAAGCTATAATTCATAAACAAAAATACAAAATATAAAAAAATTGTATAAATCACAAGAATGCTGATTGGATAAAGACAAGGTTTTTTTTTTTTTTGAATAACCCATCAAAATATCCATTTGATCAATAAAAAATCCTATCCAATATTATCATAATCTAAATCATTGTATCACAATCTAAAACCATCACACAAAAAATAAATATTATTCAATAAATTAACTGAAAATTACACATCCAAAGAAGAAATGAACCCCTAAATAATAAGAAAAAGAATCCCAGCATTTTCTCGGGAACCAAACAGAGTTTGATAAGAAAATTGAAAGGAAAAAAGGAACATACTTGAGAACCATTGGGTGCTGCTGCTGTTGTCGTCGCTGCTCTTACGGCTTTTTTTTCACTTCAGAGAAAACCCTAATAAGAAAAATGAAACCCTAAATAGGTTAAAGGCGTTGATTGAAATCGCAACTGAATAGCCCTCGGATTTTGTTCAAATTACGAGAAGGACACTGTGTAATTTTAGTCGAAGCTGGGTCCAGGATCTGGACTGGTTCTCACCGCCTAACAAAGGGGTGGGCGGGCTGGGCCCAACTGAGCACTAGCGGTAGAGTGGTCCATTAGGCTCAACTAATGGCAGCCCCTTTAAAAATTCTGGATGACAAAAATGACCTGCTCTGAATATTTTCGTACCGATTTTTTTCCGTCTCGGAAGGGTGACGAGCGAGAATAGGTTTTGCTTATTCCGTCTCACCCTAAAAACACTTATCCCTCATTTCTTCCCTTTATCTCATCAATGTCAAATCATTTTATTAGGATTAGTAAAATATCTTTAACTTGACCTGACTTGCTTTAGTCTCATCTTCCCTAAGTTTTCTCTTGTCTTAAATAGGAGACAGTTCGAAGATAGGACACTCATAATTTGATCTCATCTTAACCTATCGTCATCCCTACTTTAAACACCGTTCTACGAGCAAAATTTGATCACACAAATTTCTTGTTCAACTAGAAGAAACTATGTAAGTTAAGCCATTATCACTCAAAAAAGAAGACTGTCATTTTTTTTTTTTTTTTATTTATGGGCTATCATAATAAGTTAAGTAGTCAACTAAACTGCATAGATGATTGAAAATTAAAAGGATATATAAAAAAGATAGTTTATTTGTGAAGTGTGAATGTAATACAATGTCATTTTTTGTCATGACATAATTAAAAAAAAAAAAAAAACTTTATGATGAAATTGACTTAAAATATAATATTTTAAATAACTAAGTTGGCTATATTTTTTTATAAAATGAAAATAAAAATTATGGGTCACGCAAGTAAAATGGTCAGATTGGAATGAAGAAAATAAAACTAATTAGAAATAGGTCATTTTGTTCTAACCCAAACGAAGAAAATAAAACTAATTAGAAATAGGTCATTTTGAACCAAACCTAAGTTTAGCTCTTAAGATGTTCTAACCCAACCCATTACGAAGTAAAAAAAAAATATTGATTTTTATTTTTAATGCATTTTACTATCCAATATATATCTTTTACCTGCTTAAATGGATGAAATGGGCCTTTCTAAATGAGTAATCTCTTTTACCATCCAATAAGTTTGTCCTGTGCTACTGTTAGGGTTCAAACATGAGTCTTTCGCTTGCTTTACTCATGTTAACGACCCAACGGTGCCTATTGAGTGTAGATAATGGCATTTAAAAATCCTTAGATGGAAATTTTGTTCATTGAATGGTAGCTGTTTGTTTCTATATCACTTGCAATGTCTTTGCTTAAGAATGTTTATCTTTTTTAATCACTAGTTGAATGCCTGTGCATTGCACAGTTTTGGTCAATAACTTATTAAATACAATATATAATAATGCATTTGACAATTAATAAATTAATGAAATATTTTTATTCAGAAATCTCTTCAACAGTACCAGTTGTCTAAAAAACTAAACAATAAAAATTAATATCAACATTTAACAAAATAATATGTCCATGTAAATTAATATCTAAGCATTAAATTAGTATCAACATAAAATTCACAAATTATAAGCTATCCAAATGTATAAGCATTAATAAGAGAATTGATTGAGCATCACAGTTCTTAGCCTGCTTGTTGATGTAGTTGAAATTCCCATCTTATTATACTTAGGTGATGCATGACTTATTTAAAATTTATATTGTAGTTGAAATTCTCCATTGTATTATACCTAGGTGATGCACGACTTATTTAAAATTTATATGTAAATAAATTTTAATCATATTGATAATAAGCCATGTGATAAAAATGGAATAATTTTATAATGTGTAACTTCATGCAAGTATGGTATATAGTATGTAAATTTTATTATATATATTGAATTAAATTTATTTAAACTGCCACAAACATTTAGTAGAGTAAATTATAGTTGAGGAGAATTTATATTTTAGATGATAAAGTTTAAAGTAGAGTAAATTACCGGCAATAGTTTTTTAATTTACAATAATCGGACAATTTAAACACTTGTAACAAATAAATAGAAAAATGTTAATCAACGCATTCTATGAAACCCAAGAAATAGCTTGGTGTAGTTATCCACTTATAAAAAAAAAAAAAAAAAAGGGAATCTACCTAAAAATCCTATATCTTAGATTTCACCTAAAACAATTTTACAGGTACCATTTACTCAATAATCAAATAATTTAAGAAGAATTTATAATGGTACCCAGCCAAAAGAGAAACTACTAAGAATATACAATAATTTCCCAGTGATATTTCATACCCAAAAATTCTCATATTCTTAATATATCTTCTTTATTTTTCTGCCACCATTAATGCCCTAGAGATAAGGCTAAAACTCTTAGTACTATATCATACTAGAAGAAAAACAAAGGCACTTGGACACTATTACTGATGATGCAAAAAATTGTTAGTGAGTCGAACGGTTCTCACGCGTTCTTGACTGAACCTGCGAAACAAAAATATAGAGAAGACCTTATAGAGAGTATTGGTATGGTATCGGTCAAATACTCTTCGAAGGTTAAGTTAGATAGATAATTTCTACAACTCTACAGTGCCAGAGCTGAGAAATTATGCATACCTTGATTTATGAGGGCTTTGGGGATTTTATAGTAATGAGCTTCATTTCTTGGTAGAGAAGATATTTCCTTGTAGAGAAGATTCTCATTAATACTCGTATTTTATGGAATCCTTTCCTTGTAGGGATTCCTCTGATTATGGTTGGGTGTAGAAAGCAAGATATTTCCATACTAGGATTCTTGGGAGACCACTCATGCCACGTAGGTGCCATGTGGCTTCAACAAACCGTCTCCCTTGGATTCGTCTACTTTAAGGAATCCATCCGTCGCCCCGCCACTCCGTCCAGATTATGAGCCCGTCTACTAGTCCTTTGGTTGGTAGAATAACTAGGCCGTCTCTTTTAGCGACTCCGTCACTTATGACTACCTCCGTTAATTTGATCCGTCTGCTTTGGGATTTATCCCTATCAGCTGCCCCCTCACTCCACGGGTTTGTCGCTTGGTATTCTGGATGGACACGTGAGGTGACAGCTTCATCGAGTTATAGAGAGTTGTGTTTTGATTGACAAGGTAGTTGAGAGTCATAAATGTTGAGGGGGCATGTGGTACAATTTTAGTGGTGGGTTACTCAGATCGAAGCGTCACTTCGACTCCCGTGCAATTTCTTCTATATATATGTTGCCTTCCTCCCCTATTTCCACCTTTTGTTGCTAATTCCTAGAGTCATCTCAGCGCATCCGTTCACCATACTTACGTCTTCTATTCGTACCGTATACCTGTAAGTACTCCCGTCCTATGTATATTTTTCCTTTCTCTTTCTTTTATTCAAGCCTTATGTGACAGTCGTGTATACAGACCTGTAGAGTATTAGGATTTTACCTGTCACTTGTAGGTGTAATAGATGTCTAGTGAAGCATTGAGTGAACAGTCGTGTGTTTGCGAAGAAGCAGGTTATGATGAAGTGTACCCGTCAAGTCAATGCGACCCCGGCACCTCATACCCTAAAAGAGATCCGTCTACCAACTCACCTTTCGAGGAGTAAGATGAGGATTCAGACGAGGATAGGTCAGAGAGTGATATGGACGAGGTTTCAAGTGACGAGGAGAGTGATGAGTCCCCGCTCAGAACTGTTGTTGGCCCTAATGGCTTTAGGAACTTCGTCCTCCCCTTGATATGGACGGTCAACGATTTTAGTTCGACCATACAAAAAAAACACTTCAACACCTTGTGGGATAGGTATCAAATTCCCATTGATGTCCCTATTCGTCTGCCACATAAATTTGAAAAGTGCTACTACCATGATGCCCCTGATGTCGGGATGTACAAGCAAATGTTCAAGGCTTGGTTTAGGGTACCTTTGAGCACACTCCATCGACGCCTGGCCTAATATCTAAGGATAGTCATCACCTAGATTGCTTCGAATGCTTGGAGAATCTTTCTAGGTGCCAAGGTGTTGTATGGGGTACTAAGTAAAGGGAGTCATCGCTTGACCGTGGAGGAGTTCTTCCACTATTATCGTCTGTAGGAGATAATTAAGTCCCGAGGCATATATAGTTTCCTGGCAAGGAAACCATCGCTAAGGCTGGTGTATGAGACCTTTGACTCCAACCGAAACTGGAAGAACCGATATTTCTTTGTCCAGGGAGACAATTGGATATGTCACCTTGATGAACGGCAGGATATGCCTATTCTTGATAGAACTTGGGGTATATTGTCCCCATCTGGTAGGTGTTTGTTTACTTAATTTGTCCGTCACTTACACATATTTATTGTCGATTAACTTATGGCTCATTTTGGTTGTAGCCTAGGATCGTCTAGAGGTTACCCTCGAGCAGTGGAAATTTTTGGAAAAAATCTTCTGTATTCCACTGAAAGAGAGAACGTGGAAACAACTCGTCACCTTAGACACCCTCGACTAGTATTGTGAGGGTCCCGAGCCTACAGACATAGCTCATCGCTACGACAAGATTGCCCGCAAACATGAGTCCGTTGTTTATTATTTATTCTTTACTTCTTAAAATAATTCTTGTCTAACTCTCTCCTCTGTTCCCTTTTGTGTAGAAATGGACGACGGTAAGAGGAAAGCCTTCATTCACAAACAAGTCATCGAACGTACAAAGAAACGGTTGGAAGGGGTCGTCTCCCCTACTGGAGATATGGCACAGGCTAAGCCATTCATAAAGCGGAAGTTAACGAATAAGGGGGACCGTCCAGTAAAGAAACTTAAAGAAGTAGTTACGACAACCGTTAGAGAGATGCCTGTAGCTACCCAGGTGCCTCCTCCTCTTCATTATGGTGTTGGCAAGCGTTTGATGTTGGCCAAAGGTCCTGTCCTTAAGCAGCACGCCCCTCTTCTTTGCGAGGATTCGCAATATGCTGTGGGGCTCTTGTCGTCCATCATTAAGGGCGACGACTATGAAGACTTGGGCAACCATGCCACTGAGGCCGTGGGGGATTCAAGTCTCTTTAGCTTGGCTCAGGTGCACAATCGTCCTCCTTCCCTTTCGTTCTTCAACTATTATTCTTATTTCTAACCTTCTTTTAACTCTTGCAGGTGGTACTGATGATGAAAGGTTTGATGGACCGTTGTCTGGCCCGAAAGCAATGGGTCGACCGCTTGAAGGAAAAGGCTGAGACTGCCGAGACAAAGCTAAATGAGCTTAGGGCTTGGAAAGAAACATAAGTCCAAAAATTGGCCATGACCAAGGAAGCTCTGGAAGAGTCAAAGAGTCATGCTGTCGAACTGAGGAAAGTGCTCTAGGACAAGGAGGGGAGATTTCCACATTAAGGGAGCAAGTCTGTCGGGCTAAGGAAGACGGGAAGACAGAGTTCCGTAACTCCGACGGCTTTCTTAACGAGCTCAGCGACTGCTGTGACGATGGCTTCTAGAAGTGCCTCTGTTATGTTAAAGCTCTTTACCCTGATCTGGACGTGTCGCAAGTGTCTCTAGACAATGTGGCCCAGACTCCGGCTGGAACCGTCGACCATGAAGGTACTGATGAGATCTTCGAGGCCGACCCCATGCCTAACGTTCAGGGTGAAGGTGAGGCAACTCCTGAAGACGAGCAGGTCAATTCCGTTGGGGATAAGACCCATCCTATTACAGAGGAGGGTGAACCAGCTGGGCACAAACAAGTAGTGAATGAAGAGACCCCCGTCGACCAGCCTTAATAGTTTTGTGAACTAGTCTCTTTATTTTCTTTGTATAAGGAAATCCTTGTTGAAAACAATGTTTATGTAATGTTTTAACACTACCCACTAGTTTTGAGCATTTGACTTTATAAGTTTATTTATCTTAGAGTTTTCGTCTATCTTTAAAAATTTTAGCTTTTTAACCTATCGGTCTCTAAGGCATCTGTCGGTGCTTCGAGACTTGTTTTGCTTTATTAGTAATGTCGTCCGTCCACCTTTGGATTTTAATAAATAACTTTCTAGCTTATCATCCATCCACCTTATATACGGGGCTTTAATAAACCTTCTAGTGTTGCAATGATCCGTTCATTTCATAAATTGGACATAACAGGTTTCTCAAGGTACTCATGGGTATCCCTGAATCCGTCCACTTAAGGAATTACGTAATTCTCAAGCTCACCCTTTGGGGTTTCAATAAAGACTTATAAATCTTAGGTTGCCCCTTGGGGTTTCTTTAAATCCGTCCACTTAAGAACTTGTATAAATTTCAAGTTATCCTTTGGGATCATTTTTGAGTCTGTCCACTTAAGAACATAAATTTCAATTTATCCCTTGGGATTTTTGAATCCGTCCACTTAAGGATTTAGATAAATTTCAAGTTATCCCTTGGGATTTCCTTGTATTTGTCCACTTAAGGACTTGTATAAATTTCAAGTTATCCCTTGGGATTTTTGAATCTGTCCACTTAAGGACATATAAGTTTCAAGTTATCCCTTGGGATTTCCTTGTATTTGTCCACTTAAGGACTTGTATAAATTTCAAGTTATCCATTGGGATCTTTTTTGAGTCCGTCCACTTAAGGACATAGTCGTCGATGTGGTTTTGTAGAAATATATATATATATATATATGTGTGTGTGTGTGTGTGTGTGTGTGCATGATATATTTGAATAACTCCTCTTATTACAGTAAACAAGTGCATAAGTCATAAATTGTTTTGAAAAAGAAAATAAAAAACTGCCCTTTGGGCTAAAAGTGCTGTAGACAATAAAAATGACAAGGAAGAAATAAACTGGAAATGAGGAGTTGTGGTTTGTATGCTATCATCTATTGGTAGTATTTTTTTAGATGCTCCGTGTTCCATAGGTGATGCAATTTTTGACTGTCAAGTGTTTCCAGGTGATAGGTGTCTTTCCTCTGCCATAAAGTGATTCTGTAAGGTCCTTCTCATGGAAGGGATCTCTTGTGGCGCTCATCACCTTCCTTAAGACAAGATCTCTGACTTGAAAGTCCCTGTTCCTGACTCTGGAATTGTAGTGCTTTGCCATGAGGTCTTGGTATTATGCTAACCTTTGTTCGGTTGTTGTTTTGACCTCATCCACTAGGTCCAGCTGTAGGCGCATGGCCTCATCATTTCTATTCTCATCATGATTCTTTACTCTGAAACTTGTGAGTCTGATCTCAACAAGGATAACAACTTCGCTCCTGTATGCTAGTTGGAAGGGTGTTTCCCCTGTAGGTGTTCTTGCTGTCATCTTGTATGCCTATAGTACACTTGGCAGCTCGTCTAGCCATATTCCCTTTGCTCCCTCGAGCCGAGTCTTGATGATTTTGAGTAAGGATCGATTCATAACCTCAACTTGCCCGTTGGCCTGAGGGTGGGCGGGCGAGGAGTACTGATTTCTGATTCCCAATTGTGAGCAAAAATCCCTGAATGACTCGTTGTCGAACTGCTTTCTGTTGTTCGAGACCAAGACTCTAGGGATTCCGTACATGCAGATAATGTTTCTCCAGACGAAGTTTCGTACATTTTTCTCCATGATGGTGGCTAGTGCTTCAGCTTTCACCCATTTGATAGCTAGTGCTTTAGCTTCCACCCATTTGGTAAAGTAATCTATACCAACCATTAGGAACTTAAGCTGTCTTATTGCAGTTGGGAATGGGGCCATAATGTCCAGCCTCCATTGAGAAAAAGTCCACGAGGCCGTCATCAGAGTGAGTTATTCTGTTGGCTGTCTAATAATGTTGCTGAACCTTTGACACTTGTCACAGATTTTGACATAAGCTTGGGCATCATTCTGCATGGTAAGCTAATAGTATCCTACTTAAATCTGCTTGTGTACTAACAACCGTGATCTCAAATGGTTCCTGCTAATTCCTTCGTAAACTTCCCTCATGACATAATTTGTTTCCTTGGTGGTTAGGCATCTTAGGTACGGTCAGGAGAATCCTCTTTTATACAGGATGTCTTTTATTAGGACGAATTGTGCCGCCTGAACCTTCAACTTCCTTACGGCATCTTTACCGTTGGGTAGTGTACCGTTTCTCAAATACAAAACTATTGGTATGGTCTAGTTGCCTTCTGAACCTATTTCCTGCATAACCATGCCATCTATCATGGGCGAAAGTTGAACAAAAGAAAGTACCTTACTAGAGGCGAGCATGTGTTTTGTTGAGGCGGTCTTGGCAAGACGGTTTGCTTGCTTGTTCTCTTCCCTTAGGATTTGAACAAACTTAGCCTGAAGGTCGTTCTCTACCCCCTTCCTTACTTGCTCCAAGTACTTCTTTATCCATTCATCTTTGCACTCGTAGTCACCGTTCACCTGACTTGTGATTACTTGAGAGTCACAATAAACAATCACGCTTGTGGCCCCTACTGCTTTAGCGAGGTCCAGTCCTGCCACTAAGGCTTCATACTTCGCCTCATTGTTGGTTGTAGGGAAGTCGAGATAAACCATACACTCGATCTCGTTCCCTTCTGGAAAGGGGATCACTATTCCCGCATTACCAGCCTACTTGTTGGATGATTCGTCTATATGGATACTCCATTAAGGATGCTTCTCTGTCCCCTTGCCTTCCATATTGGTGAATTCCATGACGAAGTCAGTAACTACCTGTCCCTTCACCGTAGTGCGCGAGCAATATTGTATGTCGAATTTGCTCAACTTAATCGCCCATAGTGCTATTCGTCCAGTGGCTTCCAAATTACTCATTGCTCTCCATAGGGGTTTGTCTGTCAAGACAACTATTATATGGGCCTGGAAATAGGGCTTAAGTTTACGAGCTGTAGTAACTAGGGCAAAGGCTAGCTTCTCCATCGGGTGGTATCTTTCCTTTGCACCCCGGAGCGCTTGGCTAGTGTAGTACACAAGCCTTTGCACGCTTTCCTCCTCTCTGACTAAGGCTACACTGACCGCAGCTAAAGAGACGACCAGGTAGAGAAACAGCTCTTCTCCAAGTTTGGAAGGACTTAGCAATGATGGAGAAGAGAGGTATGCTTTTAAGTCCTCGAATGCTTGTTGACATTTGACCGTCCATTCGAAGGACTTCTTCAATGTGCAGAAGAAAGGCAGGCATTTATCCATTACTCTTGATATGAATGTGTTCAGTGCCACTACCTTGCCGTTGAAGTTTTGTACTTCTTTTACATCCTTAGATGGTGTCATCTCCATTATGGCCCAATCTTGTCTGGGTTGACATCAATACCTCTTTGAGACACCATGAACCCTAAGAATTTTCCAGCCATTACCCCAATTGTGCATTTGCTTGGACTGAGCTTCATGTTATAAGAACGGAGTGTATCGAAGGTCTCCTTGAGGTCTTCCAAATGATGATCTTCTCGTTGACTTTTTAACAGCATATCGTCCACGTAAACTTGGACACCAATCTGATGTGTACAATCTTGTTTATGAGCCTCTAATATGTTGCTCTTGCATTCTTGAGGCCAAATGGCATTACTTGAGGCCTTGGTTGGTAATGAATGAAGTTTGCTCCTGATCCGCATTGTCCAACTTGATTTGGTTGTAATCAGAGAAAGCATCCATGAAGCTCAATAACTAGTGTCTCGCTGTTGAGTCCACCAGGATGTTGACCTGTGGGAGTGGGTAGCTATCTTTGGGGCACACCTTATTTAAGTCCATGAAATCTACACACATCCTTCACTTTCTGTTGGCTTTCTTGACCATTACTACATTGGCTAGCTAGTAGGGTTAGTATACCTCCCTTATGAATTCTACATCTTTCAATTTGCGGACTTCTTCCGCTAAAACTTTGTCTCGCTCTTGTGCAAATACTCTCTTCTTCTAGTGGATAGGAGGAAAAGAGGGTGATATATTCAACCTGTGAACCATGATTGGGGTCGATCCTGGGCATGTCTTCGTGGCTCCAAGCAAAGACATCCTAGTTCTTTCTCAAGAAGGTTGCGAGCGCTTGACGAACGGGTGGACTTGTGAGGCTGCCGATCTTGGTTGTCCATTTAGGTCTGGAATCATCGAGGAGTATCTCCTCTAACTCCTCAATAGGCTCTGCAACCGTTCGTTGCTCTTCTATGCTCAGAGCTTGTAAATGATCGTCCATCTCTAACATCATTATATAGCATTCGCGCGCTGCCACTTGGTCTCCACATACCTCCCCTATCCCGTACTCAATGGGGAACTTGATTATCAGGTGATAGGTTGACGTCGTGGCTTTCCACTAATTGAGTGTAGGTTGTCCCAATATGGCATTGTAAGTGGATGAGTAGTCGACAACCAAGAAGGTCACTTCCTTGGTAATCTGTTGAGGGTAATCTACGACTGTTATAGGTAATGTAACTACCCCAATAGGGTATACTTTCATGCCTCCAAGCCCGATGAGTGGTGCATTGGTCGGTATGAGTCGTTCTTTCTCGATTCTCATTTGCTGGAATGTCGGGTAATACAGGATATCAGCCAAGCTTTCATTATCGACTAGGACTTGACGGGTGTTGTAGTCTCCTATCCACATGCTAACAACGAGAGCATCATCGTGGGGGTGGTGGAGATGTTGGGCATCTTCCTTCGAAAACCTAATTATGGGGTTGTCCATCCGTGCCATCTTTGGGACAAATCTTGTCAACTGGACACTCTAGACCATCCAAAGTTAGGTTTTTCGTGCCTTCTTAGTAAAGCCGGCTATTGTGGTGGCCCCCACTATCATCCTTATGTCGAATAAGGGTGGCCTGGGGCGCTTGCCATCCCTCTTACCAGCCTGTTCTTGCAAGGGGTTGTTATCTGTTCTTTCTTTGCTGATGAACCGTTGTAGCTTCCCCTGTTTGATGAGGGCCTCAATCTGTTGTTTCAAGTCATAACATTCAGATGTGTCGTGACCGTGATCATGATGAAAATGGCAATACTTGTCTCTGGACCTTTTGTTGGGATCTCCCTTTAATGCCAAGCCACATCAAGGTCGTGTCATTCTTGATCTACATCAGGACTTGATCGATCGGGGTAGTCAATGGGGTGAAATTAGTAAACCTAGTCGTCTTCCACCCTCTTTCCTACCGCACATCTTCCTGCCTATCCCTCTTCTTGGGTTTTTCCTTTCGGGCCAGTAGCGCGTCTTTTACGTTCATGTACTTAATGGCTCGGTAAAGTACATCTGACATGATTTTTGGGCGTTTTTGTATAAGGAAAACAAAAACTTCCTCTTCCGCAAGCCATTGGTAAAAGCAGCAACAATATCTTGTCATTAGCTTCATCTATTGAAAGAGCTTCTTTGTTGAAGCATGCTATGTAGGACCTTAATGTCTTGTCCTCCCGTTGCTTGATGCTCATCAGGCACGCAGTGGATTTCTTGTACTTGTGCCCTCCTATAAAGTGCGATGCAAACTGCGCACTTAGCTCTTTGAAGGTACTAATGGAGTTAGGTGTCAATCTACTGAATCATACCCTAGTGGGACCTTTCAGGGTAGTTGGGAAAGCTCAGCATATGATCTCGTCTGGAACACCTTGTAAGTGCATGAGGGTTTTGAATGACTCCAAGTGATCCAAGGGATCCTTAGATCTATAATAGGTTTCTATCTGCAGCATACAGAACTTTGTTGGAAGGGCGAATGAAGTGATGAGTGCTCTAAAAGGCGAATCTGCCCGGTGGACCAACTCGTCAAGGTCGTTTGACACCCGTCCCTTGAAGGTGTTCATCATAAAGTTCATCCTTTCCTTCATCATCTGCATCTCTGCAACCATGTGCGGTGGTCCCGTGTCTGCGACAGATGGGAGGCTAGTGTCCTGTTGCTCTTGTCTGCTTAAGGCATTGCTGCCCTCCGGTCCCTCTCGATCCCGCCTTTCGGCGGTGTGTTGGGGGTTGGTGCCCTCTTGCTCCTCTCCTTGATTATTAGGCCCAGCGTTCCTTTGACGCAACTGTTCTCCCAGGTCATGATTTTGCTTAATAAGGAGTTCCACAGCTGCGGCCAGAGTTTGTACCTGCCTTTCAAGGGCAGTAGTGCATGGCTCACCTTTTTTATTGTTGTTGGTTGCCATCGAGCATGTGAGTACCATACAACTCTTTATCTGGGAAGTAGTAATATGGCTACTATTGTGTTTCCCACAGATGACACCAACTGATGGCGCAAAAAATTTTCAGTGAGTCGAACGGTTCTCACGCGCTTTTCATTGAACCTACGAAACAAAAACACAAAGAAGACCTTAGAGAGAGTACCAGTATGGTACAGGCCAAATACCCTTCGAAGGTTAAGTTAGATAGAGAATTTCAACAACTCTAAAGTGCTAGAGTTGGGGAATTATGCATACCTTGATTTATAAGGGTTTTGGGTTTTTATAGTAGTGTAGAGTTGACATTCGTTTCTTGGCGGAGAAGGTATTTCCTTGTAGAGAAGATTCTCATTAATACTCGTATTTTATGGAATCCTTTCCTTGTAGGGATTCCTCTAATTATGGTTGGGCGTAGAATGCAAGATATTTCCATATTAGGATTCTTGGAAGACCACTCATGCCACGTAGGTGCCACGTGGCTTCAACAAGCCGTCTCCCTTGGATCCGTCTACTTTAAGGAATCCATCCGTTGCCCCGCCACTCCATCCAGGTTATGAGCCCGTCTACTAGTCCTTTGGTTGGTAGAATAACTAGGCCGTCTCTTTTGGCGATTCTGTCACTTATGACTGCCTCCGTTAATTGGATCCGTCTGCTTTGGGATTTATCCTTATCAATTATGTTAACACTAATTAGGATAAGGTTACTTACCTTAACTAGCTCACTACAAAAAAATTCTCCCTAATACTTCCCCTAAAATACTTATAGATTTCACCTAAAACAATTTTACAAGTACCATTTACTTAATAATCAAATAATTTAAGAAGAATTTATAACAGTACACAGTCAGGAGAGAAACTACTAAAAATATACAATAATTTCCACTAATATTTCATACCCAAAAATTCTCATATTCTTAATATATCTTCTTTATTTTTCTGCAACCATTAATGGCCTAGAGATAAGGCTAAAACTCTTATGTGACGTTTGGTATGAGGTAATGTTTTAGGATTCTTAAGAATGTTTAAAGATTCCCATATTTAGTTGCAAATCACACTAAGGAATCAAATACTAGGGGAATCTGAATTCCCCCTTTAAGCCCTTCTTAGTAGGAATGTGGATTCCCTTTAAAACAAGTGGGTATTCGAATTCCCAAGCTTAAAGGAAATTGTATTTTTCATAAATTGACAATTTTAACCATTTTTCATTATCATTTAAGTAATTAAGATAAAATATAAAACAAATCATCAATATCTTTTCCCTTGTCTTTATCTTTTTCTGCCAAAACAACATAAATAGGATAGACAACTCTGTTGATATATTCTTTAACAAAGTTCTATTTAGGTTTCATGTGTGGAAAAAAAAGAGTTTGAAGGGGACTCTCCATTATTGCCAAATATTCAATTTTACTGTTGTATGTGTGTTGCTCAACAAATTATTAATAGATTTATTTTCATGGAAATTTGTTAATGTATCTTTTCATATCTCATATCTTGGTTTTGTTTAGTTGCTAGAAATATAGATCCGGATTGGTGGCTTCATCTGGTTTTTATTTTTTATTTTTATTTTATTTTTTATTATTATAGATTAATGGCTTTGTTTCTAGATTCATATGTTATAGTACATGTCAATAATTTGTATCCTATCTAGTGCTTTTGATGTTTGTTATACAATGATACAAAATGTGTAGATTTTTTTTTTTTTAAACAACCTATCATATTTGTATGCGCATTTTTGGATTTTGAAATTTATTGGAAGGTCTTTTAAAAATTATTATTAAGAATAAAGCATTTGAGAATTTAAATAATTATTTTTGTATTGTACTTGTCATTTTGAAATGTTAGACTACGGTTTTAATGAATTTGTCATAATTAATAGTTTATATTTTGTTTTTCATTATTTATTTAAAGGAAGATTTTTTTTTTTAAATGACTTGATATTTCACATTCAAATATAAGAATAGAATGGGAAAAATAAATAATTCATTTAAGATTCCTGGAGATAAACCAAACATTATCATCTCACATTCCTATGAATGTTAAGAGATTTCCAATGAAACCAAACATAGGAATAACTACATTCCTAGGCATCCAGATTGTAAGAAATCACATTCCCAGGAATCTGGACGCCAGGAGTAATGTGAATTCCGTCGTACCAAACACCACATTAGTACTATATCATACTAGAAAAAAAACAAAGGCACCTGGACACTATTACGTTAGCACCTTTCTTCCCCCCTTTTTTCAATTTTTTTTTTTTTTTTTGCATGTGATAACTGATAACTTGTCAGACCTCTCAAAGCCTAGACTAATTACTAGACTTTTGTATTCCCAAACTCCCTAACTCCATCACTTCGGTATTATTCCTTTAATAAAGGGCTGTGTAGAAACTTGTTGCCCCAAGCCTAAAAATTTGCAGATTCTATCTCCACTCAACACAAGAAAAGGCATAGATAAAGATTGAATTACCGAGCATAGAAAAATCTGCAAGTACCTGTGAACACAAGGGGGGGGGGGTGGGGTTGAAGTCGCCACCTAGTTTTTGCAATGGTCTAGGAACCATATATATATATATATATATATATATATATAACGTCCACTTGAGGAAGAACCTTTTGATCTTACTACCAGAGGTATGGGTTCGGAGTTTAGGTACGTTATTGGGAAGGTGTTAAGTACCCAAGATCACCCAATCCAAGGTTGACCTCCCATCATTGTGTCTTATATCTTAACCTTATTAAAAACATGTTCAACATTTGTATTCTAACTCACACACACACACTAGTATACATCTAAGCATACAACATAGCATCATTCATCCCAAACCCTAACCATACATCTAATCATGGCATCCATCACAAACCCTAGCATACATCTATCATCTCATTACAAACCTTAGCATACATCTATCATGGCATCAAAGCATTCTCAAGTCAACAATATATACAATCAAATCAAAGCAAAAACATAAGCATGAGGAAAAATCCAACCATTCACATTCACCTCTAACATCAACACAAGATCATGTCACAAATGCATGAAGATTTCTAGTGCATGACTTACCTTTTACTTACCTTGCAGCAACATAGCACCCATGGTATTCGTGCATGAACATGTGAATTAATGGATGTCATCAAAATAAGGAAAACACTAAACAAACCCTAACTCTAACATCTGATAGCAAACCAAGCAATTAAACATGTGAAATATAGGCATTGAAAGCATAAAAGCATGGAGAAAGAGGCTAAACAAACAAACATGCGAAAGCAGAAACAAAACAAACAAACAAACAAAAAATAGGGTTTCTAGGTAACGGCATCATGCACGCTAAAACAGGCATGCAAATGCATAATCAAGCTTGCGTGCGCAAGCTAGATCATGTGTACGCAGATCCTCGTCCAGAAAACCTAAAAATGCAGAAACAGAGCAAAACTTTAAAACAACAATTTTAACAACCTAACATGCATTTTAAGCATACACAAACTTAAACTTAACCTAGAGAGGCATATTAAAACATATTATAACAAGCAATAAAGCAAGCAGGAGGATTTAAAGGCAGAAAATAAAATAAAAGGAAAAAGAAAGGTTTAGACTACATACCTCACACCATACATCTCATTCTTAGTTTTACAGTTCATCCAATTAAAATAATATATTTTCTACTAACACCAATAATAGTAATTAAACCCAAAACACCATCATCTCACGACCAAACCCACCATTACCCCAAAAATCCAAAACCAAATTCGCCTTTGACCCAACAACAACCCACACTAACGCTAACTATCCTCTCTAGCCACAATAACCACCAAAATTGTTGCCATCAAAACCTAAAATGAAACCCAACAACACTAGCATTGATGACCCACCCCAGCCATGACGACCATCACAACAATTTAGATCTAAGAGGTGCTGCCTAGAAAATGAGGAAGAGGATGGAGGAGGGAGAGTACGAGAATGGACAATGATGACCCACCCCACCAACACTAGCATTGACGACGACAATGATCCTACAACGAGAGAGAGAGAGAGAGAGAGAGAGAGAGAGAGAGAAGAAATCATATATATATATATATATGTTGTTGTATAATGTCATTTAAATATAGATGATATTGTAGCAATATGTAAAAATTTGAAGAGTGGTGCATATTGAATGATTATTCATCATCTAAAATGAATTTATTTTTATATTGCATAACCCATTGAGAATGCTTTTATATTAATATATGCTAAAAACAACATAGTGAATAACTCATAAAAACATCATTGGTGTGGTTGCCTTAGCTTTAATGAGACCTTTTTTCATTTTACCCATTCAGTTTCAATATCTACTCACCGTTTCACATAAGATGTATATATTAAAACAAAAAACTTTCATTAAGAAGAAAAGCATCGGTAAGGCGTAGGGAAAAGATGAGAAATCTGAGAAGAAAAACGCTCGTAAGGCGTTTGAAAAAATCGTTTAGTATTATTGTTACTACCGTTGGTGTGGCTTGATTCCTAGACTTTTTCACTATTTGAAAAAAAAAAAAAAAAGACATACAAAAAAAATCAATTGCCTAAACTATTGGGAATTTAGAGGAGTAATATAAAGAAATAACAAAATGATCCAGTACACAAATAGAAAATTTGATTGACTTGAATGTACACTTGAATGTTATCTTTAGACAATATTTGCCCCACAAATTTATCCTTTGGATACAACTAAATTTATTAAATTCTATAAATAGCAATTTTAAAGAAGACCTACAAGTTTCTTGTGTTTCTAAGAAAGATGAAAGAAAAGAAGTTGAGAATAAGTTATCAAATGAATATAAACTACTATTTATACTTAAAGGATTGTGACCTTTCAATAGACACATTTTCATTTAGTATGTACATTTTTAGTCTATAGACACATTTTCATTCAATAAACACATTTTCAATCAATAGGCATATTTTCATTCAGTAGACACATTTTTCGTTTAATAGACACCTTTAATATATATCTAATACAAAGAGTTATAACCTTTCATTAAGTACTTTTTGGTATATCTAATTTAAAGGGTTATAACATTTCAATAGACACGTTTTGGAGTGTATATATATGTGTATATATTTATATATTAATCTATCTTGTATATAGACACGTTTTGCAATGTCGTTTTATTTATTAACTTCATGCATTTTTGCTTACTACTCTAACTCAAAAATAATGATTTTTTTTTTCTTCTCGAAACTCATCTAGTAATTGTTTTTACACTATTTACTGACGTCTTTACCATGGTTTCTTCGTACGTTGATCCCAAAAGGTAACCTAGTTCTCCAATTTTCCTCTTCTACCCGATCAAAATAGGCATCAATCCTTCTTTTCCCTTGCTTCTCAATTCCTTTTCTATTCTTTCCTTCCAACCAACCAATCACATTCGCACCTATGGTTTCGTGTGTAAAGTGCCATGGCATTGTTGTTTAGGACAATCCCATTGATTACCCTATAAATAATGCAAATTAAATTGTAGTTTTTAAGAAAGTGATTTCTAAACAATAAACACCAAAATTTGAAGTCATGGACCCCCAGGCCAACCCTGCCGATGAGCTCAGTATGTTCTCTTTCCCTTTCCCTTTCCAATATTATTATTTGACTCTATTATTTTTGTTTCTTATTTATTTCATTTAAATATTCTAATAATACAAGATCAAGATTGTCATTCTCCCTAAACCCCGTGCAAACACATCAAACAAATGAATAATATTTCGAATTTGCTCTTTAAAAAAAAAAAAAGAAAAAGGAATGATATCTCAACTACAGCTAGATCGACATCAAATTTTTCCTAGATTTTTACACATTAATTTTTTTTAAAATTTAATACACACCTCTTTAAAATGTTTAATGTAGAACAAAAATCAACCTAAACATAAGCACAATCAAACACCACACAGCTACAAACACCACACCCCAACCATAGCCAACCACCACACCCACCCTCTACCACAACCAAAACCACCTCCACTGCCATCACAATCACAATCACAACCACAACCAATCCAAAAATCAATCTCATAGCCCAAAAAAAAGAAAAAAAAAAAAAAAAAAAAAAACTCACCCACAGCACAGCAGCCATCACCACCGCCACCACTGCCAAATCCATACCCACAAAACCCAAACAGACCGGACTCCACCACCAAACACACCAGACTCCGCCACCTAATGACCCACCAAAACCCAAACCCACACAACCCACTCACCGTTTCCCACAACCCAGTCACCGATTTCCACAGCCCAGCAACCACCGTGACCCACACCTCAACCTCGACCACAAACGCCGATGTCTACCACAGACGCTGATCTCCACAAACCCACACCCTCCACCACGCCGATCTGAGAGAGATGGACCGAGACAGAGAAAGGAGAGAACAAAACAGTGAGTGGGGAGAAAGGAAGAGATGAGAGAAAAAAATAAAGGGAGAGAGAGGGAGGGTGAGGGTGAGGGTGAGATATCAGACTTCAGAGAGTAAACTGAGATGTGGGCCCGGGTGAAAAAATAAAAAAAATATTAAACAAGTTTGCAACTCAGCTACGAATTTTTTAGAAATAGGAACCCGGATGGAGCATGATTTTATGGGTTTGGTGGCTAAAATAGTAACTTAGAGGCTTTTACACCCCAATACTAATGCTTTAAGAGTGCTAAAAAAAAAAAAACTACTATCAGCCTCTTTTTCCCCAATAGAGAAAGAAGGGAAAAAAAAAAAACTATTTGAAATTTTTTTCCCCAATAAAGAAAGAAAGGGAAAAAAAAAAACTATATGAAAGTTGTTTTTGAGCAAATTTTAAACTTTTGAAGGTGTTTTCCCATAATTTTGAGGCATATCATGGTTATTTGAATTTTTGAAGAGCTACTATTTTCATAATTTCAATTTTTTTTAGTTGATGGTTTTAAGGAAATTTCAATAATAGTAGAAGTTTTTAAGATATTTTGGTCTTTAAAATTTTGAGGGTATTTTTATCACATTAAATATTTCCATGGCATTTTTGGCTATTTTAGAACTTATGATGAGAGAATTTTGATCATTATAAAGGTTTTAGGTGAGGTTTAAGGGTGTTTCAGTCGTATTGAAAACGTTGGGAGCATTTTGAGAGTATTTTTTTTACTTCTACTATTAGAAGTTTTCAATAATAATAGAAGTTTTAAAGATATTTTGGTCTTTAAAATTTTGAGGGTATTTTTATCACATTAGATATTTCCGGGGCTTTTCGGTCATTTTGAACTTATGAGAGCATTTTGATCATTATAAAGGTTTTAGGTGAGGGTTTAAGGGTATTTTAGTCATCTTGAAAACGTTGGGAATTTTTTGAGAGTAATTTTGTTACTTTAGAAGTTTTTCTAAGGTATTTTGGTCATTATAGAAGTTTTATGTGCATTTGAATCATTATAAATGTTTTATGCAAGGTTTTGAGTATATTTTAGTCATCTTAGAAATTTTTAGGCCATTTCTATCATTTTGGAGGTTATTATGGAGTATTTTTTATTATTATTTTAAAGGTTTTATAAGATATTTCAGTCATTTTCAAGTTTTTAGGGGTATATTGATTATTTACAAATTTTTGAAGTATTTCTCACTTTTTGGATGCTTTCATGGTGGAGTTAATATGTGGAGTTAATATGAGCTTATTAATGAAAACGGTTCAATTTGATTTAATAAATATTTTGTATATATGTATTGCACCGCATATAAATATAAATATTTATATTTGGCGTGACTCTTTCTTAATGCTATATTATTTAATAGTAATATTTTAAATTATCAACATTAGATTACAAGTTTTCTTGTTTCTCAAAAAAAAAAAAAAAAAAAAAATACAAGTTTTCTTTATTATTAACAAACATGTCAAATTTTGTTTTGATTGATCAATGGTATTTACTGTTTGATAATGTATTTTATGTTTGATAACGTATTTTACGTATAATTTTAAAGTCCATAAAACTTAAAGTCTATATTTTACAAACATGAATAGACTAAGAGGACAATGGAATAAATAATTTAAAACGTGAAGAATAAATAATTTGAAACACGAGAGATGTAATAAGTGGTGGTTCTAGGAATTTTTTTTAAGGGAAGTCATTAAAAAACTTAAATTAATTAAAATTTTAATAAAAATAAAACTTGAATATATTAACATCACCAAAAAATAAGCCCAAATACATAAAGTATTAAAATTTCCTTTACAAGTTTTTATATTTTGAAATCATTGTATGATATGATAGCTTCACTATCAATGTTATTAGCTACATTTATTTTAATGTACACAATTAAGCAATTATTAAACTACGCAATTATTAAACTACTAATCTCTCATTCAATTACCGGCATATTGCCTAAATAAATAACAATATAAACAAAATGTATTATCTTTTTAAAAAATATACCACATAAATCCAACAAATTTAGTTAAAGACTAAAGCAAGCACTAATAGACTAACTATTTGAAAAGTGTGCATTTTTTAAATAAAAAAATAACAATCTTAAAATATGCCATTTGAAAACACAATTTAAAAAATCACAATTAAACGTTTGATTTGAGCCTTTAGGCTAATTTGTTTGTTTGAGCAATTTTTTAGAAGTGATACGTCCACAAAATTTTTGTGAAACTTACACAACAAAGTCTAGGTGGTAAGTTTTTAATAATTTTAATTTGAACATATCACTGAAATTATTTTTTTATCCATCAGTAGCAACCTATTACTTAAGATTTCTAATGAAAATGTTACGAAAATATTGTGAACATAGCATTTCTCACAATTTTTTGGAGAGGTAGAATTTAATTTTTATTGGGCTCAAATTGTTATTTAAGGTGTTTAAGCATTTTTTAATAGGTACGTTTAAAAAAAATATTCAAGTCAAGGTGGTCATGTGACCACCTTGAACTACAGTTGGTGCCATCCCTGGATGTAATATGTCTTCAGTCATTGATTTTGTGATTATAAAACTTCTATCATTTTTTTTCTTTTTTGTTTACAATTCATGATCAACAGTAAAATCGCTTTCTGATCTATGTGATTAATTTTATGGACAATTTGATAGGAGTCTTGGTGGCGCTGAGAATATGAATTAAGTGCAATAATGAAAATACAAAGTGTGCCTTTGGATGAGCTTAATTCATCAATTTATTCCTTTCAAAAAACAAAGTCATCAATATATTTAACTTCTTCTTTTTTTGAGAATATCAATATATTTAACGTAGTTTGTTTATTTGTAAAAATTGAATTAAATCTTAAAAAATATGATATTTGAAAAGCCACACGTTCCATTTTAGGATGAAAACAATAACATGTCATGATGGGTGATACAAAGGAAATACGTTGAATCATCAATCATGACATATTGTTTATTCATTTTTTAAGTTTCATTGCCCTTAATTTATGATGATTATGCTTTAGCACTGCTTGATTGAAACTATTGCCAAACTTGACCCATATCTCATTGCCCAATTGTTATTAGACAGTGTATTTAAATATTCCTAATGTATTGCAGATATCAAAAGAACAAAAAGACATTTTCGTCCAGCGCATTACTTACTTAAAATACAGTCATACTCTCTACTATGTGACACTGGGGTGGAAAAGTATGACTCTAGTGTTTTTGAAGCCAAAGGATACAAATGGTGGGCTATAATATAATTCTAATTCTTGTTTTTTCTATTCAATTATAAATGTTTACTTCTAATGTAGTGAGTTTTATTTTGCAGGAGGTTGTCTATTTATCCAAAAGGAAACGAGAAAATGAATGGAAGTGGTCACATCTCAATTTACTTGGCAATTGTTGACACCGAAAAGTACACTCTTGGCTGGGAAATTTATGTCAGCTTCAAATTGTTTCTGTTCGATCAAATACAAGACAAGTTCTTGACCATTCAAGGTTTGCTCTCTCATAGTTTCTCATAGTTTATATATATATATATATATATATATATACACACACACACACATGCATATTCATCTTTTATGATTGAATTTTGGTATTAGTTGTTAAATTACTGATTTTCTTAGAAACTTAAACGATAGGAGATGGTAAATTTATTCACGTGTTGGACACCTAAGCTACTATTGAGTAGGGACTCAACACGTGAAAATTTAAATAGAATGTGAGGAGGTCACAAGGAAAATTTAAATTTAGGACATTTTATTCTGATACCATTTAAAATTTTCAATTCTCTCAAAAACTAATCTAACATGTCTTTTTTTGTGTGTGTAGATTTTGATGGGGTAGTTAGAAGATTCCATGATATCAAGACTGAATGGGGTTTTCACAAATTTCTAGACCTTAAATCTTTCGAAGATCTTTCTCAAGGATATCTTGTCAATGATTCTTGCGTATTTGGTGCTGAGCTTTTTGTTCATGAACGCAATGCCAAACGGGAGTTTCTTACTATGATTAGAGAGCCCCTTAACCGTACTATGACTTGGAAGATTGAAAACTTTTCATCACTAGATAAAGTGACATATTATTCACGAATATTTCAAGTTGGTGATGTGAAATGGTATTAATTTTTATTATTATAAGTTGAACTTTTATTGTTGTAAACAAAAAAGGAAAGTCTCCTTTTTGAAACTTAAAACCTATTGTTTTTAACTCTTTTTATTGAATCCATGCAGGAAATTACTGGTTTATCCCAAAGGAATTTATAATGGAGAAATCAAAACAATATCTCTCTGCCTCTTTTGTTGTGATTGTCTTCTACCTGAGCAAAAGTTTTTTGCAGAATTCAAGATACGTATAAAGGACCAAATTAACATGGAAAATCACGTGGAAAAAACAGGTACGTATGCTTATATGTGTGTGTGTGTGCACACACACGGGCCTCCCGTTCTCTTTCACCTTGTTTTGTTCCTATGTAATTTTTGTCTTAATTTTTTTGTCTTGTTTTGTTTCTTACAGAAAAACATTGGTTCACTACCTCTTCAAATGAATGGGGTTTCCCACACTTTATGCCTCTTAAGGATCTCCAAGATGCATCCAAGGGACTTCTTATGAATGATGCTTTAGTTGTAGAAGGAGAAATAATAGTTATGTCTAATGTTAAGTGATTCCCTGAAATGGTTGTCTAAGAAATTATAGCAAAAACTATACTTTAAATATTGTAAAAACGCATCTTTATCCCGGAATTTCATTTGGGGAGGTTATGGGATTATTATTATTATTATTATTGTAATTGCAAAGATGTCAATATTAAAAAAGTTTAAATTTGTCTTCTTTATTTTGAAGCTTGTGCATGCACTCACATGCGCGCATGCCCTTTGTATATATAAATACACACATTTATATACATAAATGTGTGTGTGCATATATATATATATATATTTATTTATTTATTTATATTATGTAATTATGTATGTATGCATACACGTATGTATGTATTCTCTAAATCATCTTAGTGGTATTTAATAACTAATAAGTGTGTATTTATAAAAGTTAAGTTCATTTTTATAGGATATGATTTTATTTCAATGTAATACTATTTCATAAAATTATAGATTTAATATTTTATCATACTTATAATTGGTATACGCTTTGACTCAAATTATACCCGGTATTAATTTTGTTAAAATTAAATCTCTTAGTATCTTTATATTAAATTTTTAAATCAAATATTCTTTCAATATTTATCATACACATCAAATTTTATATCAATCAAATGTGTTTTACTATTCAATCAATAAATTATGCAATAATTCAATAAAAAAAAATCAATAATACATTTTTATAACACAAAAAATATAAAACCAGAACTCTATATAAATGAGATGATTTTTTATCTTCTTATTTTTTTGAAGAGCTCCACAATATGTATAATTGAACTCCATGATGTATATGGAAGTATATCATCAGTGAAAGGGTAAGCCAAATGTCATGCCCTAACAAGTAATTTATAGGCAATTGGTTTATTATGGCTACCAAATCAACAATGAAGGAAATTTGGTCTTTAGCTAGCAACTTATATACATAAATACACACATGTATGTATATAAATGTGCACACACACACACACATATTATGTAATTATTATGTATGTATACATGTATGCTCTAAATCATCTCAGTAGTACATAATAACTAATAAGTGCGTATATATAAAAGTTAAGTTCATCTTTTATATGATATAATTTTATTTCAATGTAATAATATTTCATAAGTTATTATAGATTTAATATTTTATCATACTCATAATTGGTATACGCTTTGACTAAAGTTATACCCGGTATTAATTTTGTTAAAATTAAATTTGTTAGTTTCTTTATATTAAATTTTTAAATCAAATATTCTTTCAATATTTATCATATACATCAAATTTGATATCAATCAAATGTGTTTTACCATTCAATCAATATATTATGCAATAATTCAATAAAAAAATTAATCAATAATATATTTTTATAATGCAAAAAATATAAAACCCGAACTATATGTAAATGAGATGATTTTTTATCTTCTTATTTTTTGAAGAGCTCCACAATATGTATAACTGAACTCCACGATGTATTTGGAAGTATATTATTAGTGAAAGGGTAAGCCAAATGTCGTGCCCTAACAAGCGATTTATAGGTAATTGGTTTATTATGGCTACCAAATCAACAATGAAGGAAATTTGGTCTTTAGCTAGCAATTTATATACATAAATACACACATGTATGTATATAAATGTGTGTGTGTGTGCATATATATATATATATATATATATATATATTATGTAATTATGTATGTATACATGTATGCTCTAAATCATCTTAGTAGTACATAATAACTAATAAGTGTGTATTTATAAAAGTTAAGTTCATCTTTTATATGATATAACTTTATTTCAATGTAATACTATTTCATAATTTATTATAGATTTGATATTTTATCATACTCATAATTGGTATACGCTTTGAATCAAGTTATACCTAGCATTAATTTTGTTAAAATTAAATCCCTTAGTATCTTTATATTAAATTTTTAAATCAAATATTCTTTCAATATTTATCATACACATCAAATTTGATATCAATAAAATGTATTTTACTATTCAATCAATAAATTATGCAATAATTCAATAAAAAATTTATGAAATAATACATTTTTATAACGTAGAAAATATATAAAACCAGAACTATATATAAATGAGATGATTTTTTATCTTCTTATTTTTTGAAGAGCTCCACAATATGTATAATTGAACTTTACGATATATATGGAAGTATATCATCAGCGAAAGGGTAAGCCAAATGTCATGCCCTAACAAGCAATTTATAGGCAATTGGTTTATTATGACTACCAAATCGACAATACTAGTTGTTAACCCGAGCTTCACACGGTTTTTTTTTTTTTTTTTAATAATTTATAAAATTTTAAATATTATAAGTAGATGTAATTTTTTTAAAAAATTAATTATTTTAAATAGTATCATCTATTATTATATAAAGAATATTTTTATTATTATTTCATGTAATCCTCTATTTAATTTGTAGCTAAACTTTTTTTTCTTGTGAGAAGAAGCTAAACTTGATTGTCGTTGAAAAGGTAAGTTGTAAATGTTAGAATGTGAGATTTTATTAAGTGCACTTAAAAGACCAGATTGGTGATACTTAGTGGTCTTCCCACTCAATCGTATAATGCATAGTAGTCAATATTGCTATATAATAAAATTTACTTTTATTTTTTCTTGTGCTACAAATGTTAGTTTTGATCAATGTTGACACCATAATAATAAGAGCATTACCATTAGGTGTGCCAAATGCCAAATATTTGGCATTTGGCACACCAAACACCAAAAAATCCTTCTCATTAGGTGTTCTAAATCCTATAAATTTTGACACATGAATAGTACCATTCAATCTTTGGAACGATACGAACAGATGTACTAAAAAAAAAAAAAAAATTTATTCATTTCCTCTCTTCTTTTATTACTTTTCTTTCTTCTCTCTCTTACTTTTTCTTCTTTCTTCCTCCACCTGTTCCTTATCTCCTGTCACTCCCTCTTCCCTTTTTCTTCTTTTTTTTTTGATAAGTAATAAAGATTTATTGATAACAAAAAGAGAGAGACACCAAAGTACATAGAAAGTATACAGGGCACATATCACATACCGAAATTACATAAATCAAGAAAATCCCAAAAAGAAGAAAAATGATGGTTTCTCCACATTGAGAACTAGTCCAATAAGGTTCTGAAAAAAAGAAGCTTGAAATCAGGCATAGAACGCTTATTGTCTTCAAAACACCTACTATTTCTTTCCTTCCAAATACACCACATCAAATAATGAGGAACAACCATCCATATATCTCCATTGCGATGGCGACCAAATCGACCTTGCCAGCAAGCAAAAAGCTCAACAACAGACATTGGCATAACCCAACAAACTCCAAATAAACCAAAAACCATATCCCAGAACTCCAGAGCAACTGGACAATGAAGGAATAGATGGCTCTAGCATCTTCACCACATGGCTTTGAGTTCTTTTTTTTTTTTTTTCTTTTTTCCGTTCACTTTCTCTGTGCCTCATTCTCTCTCTCTCTCTCTCTCTCTCTCTCT
This sequence comes from Quercus lobata, assembly GCF_001633185.2. Lineage (NCBI taxonomy): Eukaryota > Viridiplantae > Streptophyta > Magnoliopsida > Fagales > Fagaceae > Quercus > Quercus lobata. The sequence goes on along the minus strand of NC_044907.1, from coordinate 40,442,946 downwards.
CTCTCTCTCTCTCTGTCATTATCTCTCTCTCTCTCTTGTCCATAGCCCTTGTTCGATCCCATTTATGATGACTCACTTGGTAATGACCGAGTCTTTGTCCGCATCGACAATAATCCCATCTCCGTCTTTACTGACTCTGGCGAGTACAAAGAAGAAGGTGATTCCGATTCGATATTCGCGGATGCGCTGGAAGGACTCTAGTGGCGGGGTCGTCGAGGAAATCGTTGTTGGAGAGCATAAGGAATGAGATTTTTGAGCTAGGTTGTGGGTTTGTTTGATTTGGGATGGGTTTTAAGGTTTGTGAATGTGGTGGGTTGTTGTGGATTTTTTTTTCTGCTTGCACAACAAGACTCGTCCCATTTTGCTTTATTTGCTTGGACATCATCCTTGATTTGGATGTGTAGGAATAAGTTACGCATGTAGGAAGACACGGCTCCATTAGCTAAGATCAGCTCCATGGCTCGTGAGGCGCTCCTGGAATACAATCAACTTCAGCCGACTCATGAGAAGCTCCCACGAATAGCTAGATCCATAAGGTGTCGTCCTCCACCGGTAGGTCTGCTCAAAGTTAATTTTGATGGGGCCTTTTTTGCTGAAGAAAACATTGCTGGTCTAGGTATTATAATCTATAATGAAAGTAGATTGGTTATGGCTGCTCTAACACAACAGATTCTGCTGCCTGCTTCGATAGAGATGGTGGAAGTGCTAACAACGCGCCAAGCTCTATGGTTTGCAAAGGAGTTGGGTTTTCACAGCTTGATATTTGAAGGTGACTCAAAAATTATTATTAACTCCATCAATGGCAACAAAATGGCGCAACCTGAGTTTGGGCATATTTTACAAGACATTAAGTTTCTATCTTCTTTTTTTAGTTGTATTTCTTTTCACCATATTAGGAGGCAAGGTAACTATCTGGCCCATAAACTTGCCAGAAGAGCCGTGCCTAATCCGTTGGATGTTTGGATGGAGTCTGTTTCTCCGGACACGATTGATGTCTACAATTTTGACCTTCAGTTCATTACTTAATAATATTCCCTAAGGACAGGGGTTTCTCAAAAAAAAAAAAAAAAAAAAAAAGTTCTTTTCAACAATTACTTTCCTTTAATCAGTATCTATGCTCAATCACACAACATATACATTTTTTTTTTTTTTTTTTTTTGCATAATATTTAAAATTGAACATTACGAAATTACATTTCAATTCAATATCTCGATCGTTCATTTAAATATTGGCCTTTCGTCAGTAAGCTCTTTTTACTAATTGTTTTCCTTTGGCAGAAATCATTATTCCAAATCATACAACCTACACATTACTTTAAATATTTAGATGAAAGAATTCAAATTCAATTAAAAATCAACTGCTGAATCTACACCTAACAAAATGAATTTACACGAACCAAAATTTTAGATGAGAAAGGAAAATTACTATGTCTTAATCAAACAATATTAGATATTCACAAATTGGAATCAAGAGTAAAAATAGAGAGAGAATAGCTTCAAAGCTTTAAATACAAAGCAACAAAATTATGAATTTCGGAGTGAGAGAGATTAAAGAAGAAATTAAAGGATTTTGATTGAATTTTTTGGAGCATCCATTGCTTCTTTAAATAGCAGGACATTAATTTGTACCAAATTGGTCATTTGTGTGCTGGCTCTTTCACCAATTGTCTTCATTTGGCGGGAATCATCGTGCTTATATCCTAATCACATAACCTGTACATTAATAAAATAAAGGAAAAACAATATTTAGATGAAAGATCTCAAATTTAAATTCAAATCAATCTTTGAATCTGCACCTCGCATTACCAAAATTTTAGATAAGAAAGAAAATTATTACATCTTGATCAAACAATATTTGATATAGCAATTTGAGATCGAGAGAGAATACCTTACATGGTAAGTAGCTAATTGTGGATATTTAAGGGCATGTCAATTTGGGTGTGAGTAGCATAAAACTGATGGTAAATTATTTAATGTATTTTAAGAAGAAAATTCAGGGTTATGATTGAATTTTTCTCGAGTAACCCGTAGTTATCATTAGAGTATAATATAATTTTTTTAGGAAGTCATTTAATGCATGCTTGGACAATAATTTCTACCAAAAATGGTTCTTTTTTTTAAAAGAAAAAAAATTAAAATAATAGTTACCAAATTCAGCTTGGCAGGTTTATTTAGTATTTCCATAATAATTATGAGTTTATGACGGTTGTTTCCAAATAAAAAAATAGTTTTGTAATGGACAAATATGGATGCCTTAGAGCAGCTAGAAAGACTTACCCCAAAAAAAAAAAAAATACAATGTCTTCCTACTATTCATTCTGACATGGAACCTTAAACTCATTGTCACACACCACCGTGAACTTGTTCTCCTCCTTAACCTTAATAAAAACCATCTCTCCTTCACTATTTTTTGTTTCCATAACAACTTCACGTAGAATTTGATGGCAAAAGAAACGAGGATTTGAAGAAGGTATATATATATTTTTGGTAAAAGGTATGTATATTCAATTGCAAGAATGCCTCTTTTAAATTTCTACTTGAGCTTGGTCTATTTATATCAAAATGAAAGCATTATGGAGAATATCAATTTTTTTTTTTTCACGAAAATAATATCAGTGGTTGGTTCTAAACTTCTAATATTTGTGGGTGAATATTAGATGTACTGTGGGTAGTGAGGATTAATTCCTCAAAGGCATCACCTTGATAAAGGAAGGGGAAATTGAAGAATCTATGGGTAACAGTTTATTAAATAAGAAATAAAATGGTTAAATTCAAAAAAAAAAGCCTAAAGAGTAGAGTAATTGTCAAAAATGTTTTTACTAAAAACATTTTGTTTACTTGTGTTGGGTGCACGTGCCACCTTTTGGATTCCAGCACACACATTTTGTCAAAGCTGATTTATGAGCTTGTACCAAGAGTCCTCAAATTCAGCTTTCTCATTTATTGAGAAATGACCGAGACTTGTGAGAAGTCTGACTTCTCTTAATGAGAAGTGATCCTAGGTGTGTTGTACACGCTAAAGAAAAAGAAAAGAAAGAAAAAAAAGGCCATTCGGCCAGAGGGTGTGACAAAGAGAAACACACGGTGAAGAGCTGAAGCAAGAGAAAGTCATTCGGCCATGGTGAGAAAAACACAAGTGAGAGCTTCAGGAGGTGCAATCCGAAGAGATAGAGAAAAACATAGTGAGGGCGTGAGAGAGTGAAAAAGGAAAATAAGACTTTTTTTTTGCTCAAGTTATATACAAGGAAGATAAATTAATGGAATTCTCATGGAGTTTTCGAGTGCTACAACCATGAAGAGTTGGAGTATTAAGAAGAAGATTTTGCTATTAGCTTTGTGGTGAGATTGTATTTACTCCTTGAAATTTATTTATTGTATATCTAATTTATTGTGGACTTAAGTTTAGCATAAACTTGATAATTGTAATCTCTATTTCATAGTGGATATTTTTCGGAGTTGTCTCGTGGTTTTTCCCTTTATATCGAAGGGTTTTCCACGTAAGATTTGATATTCTTGTGTGATTGTGTTTATGTGATGCATGCTGAATTTTTTTTGTTTCTATAATATTACTATTACTTGGTAGTTATATATTTTAATTCACACTTAGGCATTGAGGGGATTAGGATTTTTTCCCAACAACTTGGACTACCAAAAACTGTCATATAATAAATTAATAGTCTTTACATAATTGCAATCCTCGTTGCATCAATTCAATTAGGTAATAATTCTGACGACAAAATGGATAATGAAATAGCCAAATAGGAAAGAAAAAAAAAAAGGAAAAGAAATGAATGGCCATTTAAGTAGCCCATTGTGGATATTCAAGGGCATATCAATTTGGGTATAACTAGGATAAAACTGACTCCTTAAAAAAAAAAAAACCAAAAAAAAAAAAGGATAAAACTGACAGTAAATTATTTAATGTATTTTAAGAAATATATTTACATATGACAAACACATCATAAATGAAATTTATATGTACTAATTATTGTATGCCGTATAGTTTATCTAAATCACACCAAATAAAGGAAATAAATAACGTGTCATTGTCCGCTTTTATTATATTAGTATGTACATTTTTTTTTTTGCTAATATCTTTTTTTTTTTTTTTTTTTACAAAATAGAATTTCTACTCTAATTTAATCTAAGTGTATATGTATGTGAAGCTCCCTGCTAGATACTTGAACCCAGGTTCTTACCCCCCACACCCCATAAACATTTATACTTGTGGAATGACCACCGCACCAAGGATGCACGGTGGTTAAGAAAAGTTTTACAACATCATCACTAATATTTTACTTTCAAATTATCAATTAAAATAAAAACGTTGTTAAGGGGTATTTGCGGTACGATGCGGTTTTGGACTATATTTAGCACCGTAATTTGCAGTACAGTTTAGTTAAAACTATAACTGCATTATACCTTATTTTTGCAGTCACATGTGTGGTGTAGTGCGGTTTAGAGTTTAGCCAAAATTATAACTACACTGCACTTCATTTTTGTGGTCACATGTGTAATGCGGTGTATAAAATACGGTCTGAACGATTTGAAGTCAATATATTTTTCAAGTTTTGGGCTTTTCCTACCCAACCCAAAACAAAATTTTCCCTTTGTTTTAGGCTAGGTTTTAAACTATTGAGTTAGTTTTTTTTTTTTTTTGGTTGGATTTCCTAGTTAACACTTGCTAGCGTTATCATTTTTTTTTTTTTTTTTGAAAACTAAGGCCATTAAACTATTAATAATATATTTAATATTAAAAATAACTAAATACATTAATATATAAAGAGAGTGCGGTGTAGTACGGTTTGGGCAGTTTTCTTATAATAAAACCGCAAACCACACTGCACCGCATGGTGCAGTGTGGTGCAGTACACTGTTACTTGTGGTGCAGTGCAATGTTATTTGCGGTGCGGTACGATTATGTCATTTTACAGACAGTTTTGTGCGATTTGTGCGGTTTGGTGAACACCCCTATTGCTAATAGTGATAATTTTTCCAATAGATAACTTAAGAACTTAATAAACAGACATAGTCAGCGTTAGGAAAAATATGAGTGACCAGTAGGTGGACGGGTCAAATCTAAATGGGTTACAAGTATATCTGCCACAAATTAAAAGAGCTAATAGCACAAATTAATGGTTTGCAATACCTATCTTTTAGCCCAAATTAATAGGCTTGCATCTACTAGTTTGGGGATAATTATTAAATACTCTGAAGTACCATATTCTTCCCTCTCACATAATTATGAGTCCCACTAACTAAATTTATAGTAGGACCTATAATTCATATGAGAAGGGGAGTATACATTTATAGTACTCCCAGAGTATTTAATAATTTTCCCTAATTTAGTTTTTGTACCTTTTTTTTTTAAGATGATTAATTTTAGTACCAATTTACCATAAGCCCTAAATATGGGTTTGCTCTTTAAATATTTTTTATCCAATTAATTGGATCCTAATTCAGGTTTTATTATTATTATTTAAATTTTTTTAATAAACTAAAACTATGAAAAATATTTTGGTCGCTGTGTATGATCTCTTTTTGAGAAACCAGTCAAGAATTTTATTCAAATCACGGCAAAACTACTATCAATCAATACAAGAGAGTCAACATCACTAGGGATCATCCAACCAAACTTGGGGAACAACAAGATACTTAGCTAATTTGGCTAACTTATTAGCCATAGCATTACCCTTTCCGCGAACATGGGAGAACAAATGACGAATATTAAAATTGAGTTAAAAAATGATATTGAGATAAAATGGGAATCTACCTTAAAAGCCTATACAACCTTTTCTTTACAACATTGAGATTGAGTGTCAAGAGTCTTCAACAGTCTTAGAATCCAAGGAATCTCCTACAACAATACTGAAAAAGAAAAGAAAAGAAAATATAAAATAACATATATATAGCAATAACTAAAATTGAAAATACAAATCAAAAAGAAATTAAAATCTAAGTTTAAAAAATAGAATAATATAGATTGCAACCTTTGAATTGTATGTCAATTTAGGAGTCTTCAACAATTTTGTAGGATGCTTGCTTGGAATCACCTATGAAAAAATCAAAAAAAAAAAAAAAAAGTATTATAACATATAACAAATGGAATGAAACATATAACAATAGCTAAATTGAAAATATAAATTAGAAGGAGAATTAAACTAAATTAAAAAAAGAATTGTATATTATACAACCTTTAAATTTAATTGTCAATTTAAGAGTTTCCTATGATAAAATTGAAATAAAAATAAAATAATAGATCTAAAACTATATAAAAGAAAGTAAATGGAACATGTATTTCATCAATCCTTTGAGAGATTTGATTCACTAATGAAAAACAACATTTGACTCCAAAATGAAAAACAACACTATTTTAGAAGTACTAAGAATTTGCTTTCAATTCCTATTAAAAAAATAAGTATGAGAATCACTAACCTTTGTTGTTTATTGTTGGATATTGTGATATGGTGATAGATTAAACTTATTAATAACACAAATTTCCTTTCCTTTTCATCTTAATGTTACAAATTGCATCTAGATTGTACCTACCTTTCGTGATGGCATAACATCTGTTATCTTAGATTCATTGGATATAATAAACGATTTTTGCCCATGCAAAGTAGATGGAACATAACCTAATTGATGTAGGATTTAAAATAGAGAAGTCGTACAATTTTTTGGAAAATGTTAGGGACATATTTGATGTAATTAGCTAATCTTTTGACAAAATGTACTTTACTTGTAATTAGGTAGATCTCTGATGAGTTTAGTACTTTAAGAAATAAGTGTTCAAATTAAGTACTGAAGCCATGCAAATTTGACCAAGAAACAAGTGAAGAATGTGCTGCTCATTAAAACTCGACAGAAATCTCGATAGAATCCTTTTTTATCGAGAATTACTGTTGAAGCTTGACAGAATCTCGACATAAGTTGTATCTATCAAGAATTACAAAATCAGAAATTCCAGATCTGATTACACGCATATCCTTGATTATTTGTGTAGGATTTCTTTTCTCACAACCCTAACCATATATAAGAATTATTTTAAGAGTCGTCACAAGTGATGCAAGGTGTTGAAAACATAATACACGCATATTGTGATCGGAAGCAAAAATCGCTCTAGTTCATCTTTCTCTCTGTAGAAGCTACTATGTCTTTATGCCAAGGGTTTTTTGACCAAAGAGCTTCCTGATCTTCATTGTTGATGAACTGAAGAATTTTGCAGCCAACAACTTCCTCAAGTTAGTGTGTTAGTCACGCACTGGATTCCGTGCATCATTGATAGTCACGTACTGAGATTTGTGCATTGAACAAAGAGATTGCCGCTGCAATACAAGTCCAATTGGGTATTGGGATAAAGGTTCAACTGTACGTTGGTATTGGGTACTGGGATTCATTTTACTTATAATCACTTGTTATTGATAATAGTGAATTCTCAGGAGTGGTGACCTTAAATTCACCTCGTGAGGTTTTGCCTTGGTGGTTTTCCCCATTCATAAACAAATCACTTGTGTCAAATTTATTTTCCGTTACATTTAGTTATTTGGTGATTTGTTTGTGCTACCACGCCTATTGCATATTAAATTAACTTAATTAATTAATTAAGTTACCAAAGGGGTCAATTCATTTTTGCCCTATCAGAAAAGATTATTACAAATTAGTTGTACTTTTCTTTAGTTGCTTGATAACTTCTTTGAATAAAGTTATGTTGATAACAGCTTCTTCTTTGTGGGTTTTTTATTTTATTTTAATTACAATGATTTTTTAGATAAATATAACATATTATTTGTTCTTATCAACCTTTATTCTATTCTTTTATCACTTCTTATGATAAATTGGTTTTGTTATTTGTGTTTTTTTTTTTTTTAAATCATATCCTATTTCCTTATAGATCACTTTTTTTTTTCTTTTTTGCCTTTCATTTTATTCATAATTTCATATGACCTTTTTTTATTTATTAATTCTATATATTTTTTTTAGTATGGCAATACAACACGTTGATTAACAATTCTATTTTCAATAGGATTTAAATTTTATATCAAATGGGACTATAACAATATATATCCTTTGAAAAAAAAAAATCTATCTTATATCCTTATTGCCTTATTCACGTGTTTTTTTTTTAGTTTTTTTTTTTACATTATGTTGATATCAACATTATTTTTTTCATTCTATCCATAAAAATATGACATTTTTTATTCCATTTTTCTCATAGGATAACAACAAACACATTAATTAGAAATCCTAATTATAATAGGATATAGTGATATACATTATTTTTTATTTTTTACTTTTATTTTAATTTTTTTTCTTCAATTTTGTGCCGCCACTTTGCGCAATTATGGCTTCTAAACTCAACTTTTATTATTCTTTTTTTTTTCTTCAATTTTGTGCCGCCACTTGGCGCAACTACAGTTTCTAAGCCCAAATTTTATTATACAGAATCCGTTTGGATATCGCTTATTTTGCTGAAAACTGAAAACATTGTAGTAAAATAATTTTTAAACGTGTGAATAATGTAGTGAGACCCATTTTTAATGAAAAAGTTGCTGGAAAAAAGAGGTTTATGAGTTTCGTGAACAGTACATGGGACCCACTAGTGTGACACAACAGCCACAAAACGCTCAAAAAAAAAAAAAGCACGTAGAAGCAGACGCGTTCCTTTTCATCCGTATCCAAACCCAGCTATAGTATATGATATGATATTTCAGCTGATAATTAATTTTTTAAACAGTATGTCAAATAAAAAATAGTAAGGGGTAACAGAATTAGTGGTTCATCTGACCACTTATTTCATGATATGACACAAAACTTACATGGATTATACACAAAATAATTGTGCTTGAATTATCAAAACATGATTAGCGAAACTTGATTGTCTTTAATAGCCTTTCCAAAGAAACTCGTGCAATAAATCTTATTTCGGACAACTTTTACAAATATTGTCCGCTCTCATGCACTTTATTAAATGGAAAAAGTTTACTTTCAAATGAGTTTGGAGAAAAATTTCCACCAACCACGTTATTCAATTGTTGCTGCAAGTCGTACTATTACAACTCAAGAATTGAGAAATTACATCATTGTAATATCTTGATAAACTGAACAACAGCTTTGGCAGCATTAAATGCTGCAAGGGATCCGAATTTAGTGTATGCATTCTCCCCTGATTGTTTTCCAGCTAAGTCTGATAGCCCTCGTAATGCTATCACTGGGAAGCCATTGGACAAGGTTGTCTGAAAGAATTACCACTCTATATTAGTTATTTCTATTTATAGAATAAGCTACTATCAAATTATATATATTAAGAAATCAATTTGTAAATGATACAAGTTGAATACGAGCTTTATAACTGGCAGTATATAGACTATAGAGTGATTAAGAAACTTGCCATAACTACAGCTGAACTCTCCATATCTGTGGATGAAACACCAAAAGTCCTAACTAGAAAGTTTCTGTAAGCTGCATTGTCCACAAAAGTGTTGGATGTTGCTCCCCTCAACCCAACTACCAGCTTTGGCTTTCGTGGGAGGCACAAGCTTGAATTCACACATTGTTTCAGTTCCATCCCCTGAAAGTACTTAAATTGAATATATAAATTAAATTAATAAAAGGTGAATATCCTACTAATTTGGTCCTCCTACTATTAGGTAAAGTTTATTTTGGTCTGTCTATTATTAATTGTGTCAACTTAATCCATTAACTTTCAACATCAAGTTCATCTTTAGGTATCCCCATTGTTTAAATTTTAATAGATTAATAGTTGAACTTAATTTGATTTTAATTTAATTTTTTTTTACACTTTATATAATAACCTATCAACTAGTGTTCCATTCACCACACTAACTAATTTCATTAAAATTTAAATGGAGAGAAGATTCAACAATAAAATTGACTTGATTTAAAAGTTGTGGAACTAAATTGACACAATAAATAGCTGTGGAGCTATAGTTTATACAATTAATAGTTGATGGGCCAAATTGAATTTTTAATGTTACCTTATAGTTGGAGACTTGGAGTGCCAAATTAATAATTTAACCTAAAATTCTATTTAGTCAGCAAGACTAGAAACTTCTTGACCCAATCAATCGTGTCCTGAAATTTCTATAATCAAATTATCTTACACGAGCAATGCTATTGATTCAATAGTTTTGACAATAAAATCCACACCTGCTAAATTAACAAGTTATTAATATTAATTCTCATATAAGGCCACCACTAATTGTACTTTACTATCTATTATTAACAATTTGCCATCTCAGATAGTATGAAATTTGTCATCAATTTTGGTGTGTCTCTATACTTATTGTACCTTACACATTTTTCACCTAACTTAATTTGATAACTTAATGGAAGAAAAGTCAAAGGAGAAACTTAATTTTTCCTTGCTTTTATATAGCTTGTAGTAGTGATTGAAAACGGTCAAGAAGATACATTAGTTGGCACTTTCTTATAAATGGTCACCAGACATTTGCTGTTTTGGGGCTGTGTAAAACTGGCTTTTGGGTGTTAAGGACTTAAGGCTTGGTATGGCCCTCTACATTGTGGAAATGTTGTGTCTTAGCCTTATTTTCAATCAAAATTCCCTATCTAATCTATCTTCTTGTTGACTAGAAGATACAATAAATTAATAACAAAACTAGTCCCAAGGAAGAAAAAGAAGCCTGAAGATTAGTCATACCATCAAGTTGGCAGCAAGTTGAAGCCTAAGTTGCACGGAGACGGATATGGACAAGGACACGACACGGACACGGACACGGGGATACGGCAATTTTTGAAAAATAAGGACACGACACGGCAGCGACACAGCAGTTAAATAATTAATTAAATTTTATATTTAGGCACATTTTTTAATATTTTTAGACATAAAATACATTTATGTCTAGAATTCAAATTATGTAGAACTACAAATAAGTAAACTAACACCCAAAGTAGTACAATAATACACATAAAATGTTTAGAGTACAAACCATAAAAGGATAACAAGTTCAACATCAAACTAAAAACATAAAAGGATAACAAGTTTTAAACTTTCAAGATTATCACAGAACAACAACATTATTGTCATCAACATAGTCATTATTCTCAAGAATACTTGTCTCCATCTCTGGCTCATCTAGTGTGAGATAAGCAATCTCAAGCAACCCAGGTCCTCCAAATGGTTCATCCCAATTATCTCCACCAATGTCCCACTTCTTAGATTCTCCAGTAGTGTACTCGGGCCTCCTCCTTGAAAGAAGTCGAAGATTAGAATGAACAAACACTAAATCTTCAGCACGTTTAGGAGTAATTCTATTCCTCCTCATAGAATGGATGAAGCCATATGTACTCCAACTCCTCTCAACACATGATGATGAGCAAGGCTGTTCAAGAAGCTTTAGAGCTAAAGTTTGAAGCAGTGGTAAAGTAGACCCATAAGTTGACCACCAAAGCATTGGATTGTAGTTCCACCTATCCTCCATGTTATCCTCATCATAAGCCTCTAATGTGTTAAACAAACCAAACTCCACATTAACTTTCTACCTATCATCAGGATCAGGAAAGATCCTTTTGAGGCACTTGTTTCTCTCCATTGAAATTTTAGCATCCTTATGTGGCGCAACACGGCCTCTGACTTCCTCAATCCATTTAATAGTATAATACCTAGTTAAAAGCAAATAAATAAGTACAACTAATGAGTTTAGTTTATTTGTTTGGAAATGCCTAAAGAATATAAACGAAAAGATTAAAGAGATAGAAAAATTACTTCGGATTCAAGGAGTGCGCTAGGCAATGAAGTGGTGTGCAATTTTTAGTCCACCGTTCAATGAGTATATTGTGTACACATCATAAAATAGAGACTCCTCATAGTCTTCCTTGCCTTCATGCTGGTATATTTCTTTCTTCACATTTTCTATCATGGAATCCCACATTTCATACACCTTATGGAGAATAGGTGCATTCGTGTCAGCCACTCAAAGCATCTCATAAATAAGTTCTGTGAATCTCAGAATATATGCAACCTTGTCCCACAACCTTGTCCCACCACAAATCATTCAAAACATAATCCCTCACAGTTTGAGCTTTTCCTACATCATCTTCTCTATATGACATCCATTCCTCACTAACAACCATATTTCGAAGATTTTGTTTTACTTGAAACAATCTTTTAAGCATGATGATTATTGAAGCAAATCGTGTTTCAGCAACAGCAAGTAACTTCAAAGGGGAATATGAATTAAAAATTGCTAATCTCATAGAATGATTTGTGATGAAAATACGAATGAAAGTTGCCTCATCTGAAACTTGTGCAATCCAGTTACATTCATTATATGCAACCTCATTCTGTAAAGAGTACTTAGGTGCACATATATTCTTCAAAACCAAATTGAGAGTATGTACAACACAAGGTGACCAAAATATATGAGGATATTCAGCTTCAACAATAGATCCTGCAGCCTTTATAACAGACGCATTATCAGTAATAATTTGGACAACATGTTGAGGCCCAACCTCACCAATGACCTTTAGAAACAAGTCAGCAATGAAGTGCTTGTCTTTGTACTCTTTGGTACCATCAATGGATTTGATAAAAATTGGCCCTTTCTATGATGTAGCCATAAAATTGATAAGTGGCCTTTTTTGTACATCTGTCCACCCATCACTTACAATGCTTAAACCCTTTTCTTTCCAATCCAAGTGTCTTTAATTGCCCTCAACAACTTCTCAATATGTGCCCTCTCTTTTTGCAACAAAGTTGTTCTTAATTTATTGTAACCCGGAGGAATATAGCCCCCTAAATTATTATTAGTTGCAAACTTGATCATCTCAATCCAATACGGGTTCTTAGCAAAGTGAAAGGGTAAACCAGCAGAATAAAATGTCCTAGCAATAAGAGAATCTAATTGCTCTCGACATTGATTGTTAAAAGCCCTCTCCAAAGGAGAATTCCCAACCCCTTTTTTTTTTTGGAAAAATGGATGACTTGTAGCTATACTACTCTCCCTACTATCCAAATTAGGACTAGTAGGAGAATCAGTTGGTAAAGACACTAGCTTAAGCTTCTTCAATCTACGCGAAGATTCCTCAAACGTATCTTCTAATTTCTGCATTTCATTCTGATACTCATCTCCAACCTTGGCACATGCTTGTATTCCAAACTTAGGCAATTTTAACAAGTGTGCCTTCACCCTTGAATAAGACCCCTTGAAAGTTTTTTCACAATAGTTACATTTGAAAGAAACATTCCCACCCCCAACACTTGCTTTTTCTAACCTAGTAACATATTTCCATAGAGGAGCAGTAGCTGTCTCAGCTAATGATTTCTCACTTTCATTTTCAGTATTCATTTTAGTAAAATCACCTACAATATTTAACTTCAATAAATAAATAAAACTATTACAGGACACACAAAAACAAATTTATAAATTATAAGTTACAACTAATAAAAAAAAAAAAAAAAAATGACAGAGGGCACGGGACACCCACAGGCCAGTGAGACCACAGCAGCAGTTAAAAAAAAAAATCAAACAAAACGCGTTATAAATAAGTGCTTAACAGTTAACAGTACACCCACCCACACCAAAATTAACATCTGAAAGAAAGAAAGAAAAAAAAAATAGAGAGAGAACAGAGAAGAGAATCGGACTTGTTGTCCACGCCGAGAGAGATAGAGATCGGAAGGGACAGAGGGAACGGCGTCGACGTCAGAGCTCGCTGATCGGCTCGATCTAACTCTGGCGAAGGACAGAGGGCAGCGGCAGCGACAGAGGGAGGGTGGGTTTCAGCGATAGAGAAGAACTTAAGAGTTTTGAGATATGTGGTTCCAACTTTCAGGCCGACCGGCCCGATCTAACTCCGGCGAGGGATAGAGGGCAGCGGCAACGACAGAGGGGGGGTGGGTTTTAGTGACAGAGAAGAACTTGAGAGTTTTGTGGTTTGAACTTTCAATTTTCAGACTCTAAAAATGTTTTATGGTTTTATGGTAAGTCCACCTCTCAAAATCTGTGCTTTTTTTTTTTTTTTTTTTTACTACTGGCGTGTCGGACGTGTCAGAACCGCGTCGACGCCGTGTTGGAGCCGTGTCGGAGAAGCGAAAAAAAAAAAAAAAAAAAAAAAAAAAAAAAAAAAAACAAACAAAAAAACATGTCGGACATGGACACGATGCCAAAAATGGCGTGTCCGTGCAACCTAGGTTGAAGCCAATGCTTACTTGCTTGTACCCACAACAGCAACTGAGCTATATTAGGCTTCCCAAACTCAGAGTAGAATTCCTCCTCACCATATCCAACAAGTCCCAACAAATTTCCTTTACCTTTTGGTACATTGTAGCTTGCAACATTCAATTCAGCAACATGGTCAAGGTTCGATGTTCCATTGAGGTTCTGTCAACAAAAAGAATTTTCCAACGCATAATATAAATTGCAAATATAGAGATTGAAAGAAACTAAAGTCATAGAGTGAACTGAAATATATACCAGCCAGTCCCAAATGCCAGTGTGACCAAATTGTTTGGCAATGACATCTCCAATGGACAAAGAATCATTTACATTCCCAGAAACTCCAAAATGGATTATGCCCTTTACGTCAAACAAGTCCAGCATTTGTTGTGTTGCTGCAGCAGCATTTACCTGCATTCACCCAACACCAATCGAGATAAAAACTATAAGGTGAACAAAAAGACATATACATAATAAGAAATTGAAAAACATAGAATAAAAATCATATATCTTATTCTTAATATCCCATTTTGTGCTCTACCAATTATAGTAATGTGTCTAATTTTTTTTTTTTCATTTTAAAACTCGGTACTTTATAAGGAAATGACATGGAAAATTGCGATTGATAGTATAAAATGAATGCTAAAAGTGGAACCGAGGATTTTTATTTGAAAATAAGATAAATAACATGTTTTCATTACAAGATGCTCAATACTATTTAGATTAAATATTACAAATTTAAAAGTGTTTTTTACCCTTCCAACTCCGCATCTCACGTAGAGGACTTTCTTATCATGGATCTTTCCCACCCGGAATCTTCGGCCTGCAATTTTGAAGTTTTCTTTAAGTAACTAACTAAAAACCAATAACTTCAACTTCAACTAACATTATAAAATTCTTTCTCACAAAAAATAAAAAATATAAATAAATCTAACATTATAAAATAATAATAAATAAATATAAATAACCTGACAAATCTATAATTGGATGAGTCTTGTGAGGCTGAAAAGCCCCAGTAGCAAAAAAAGCAGAGTCTTCAGATGTAGACACTGTGAGGAGACCTAAATAAGGCCCTTCGCGGTTTACTTCCTTGATTACTGTCAGAGATTTCAACCTTTTTAGTGGTAAAGCAAATGCAGCAGGAACAATGACCAGAAACAGAAACGAAACTAAAACTTGAATTAGCAGTAAACATTTTCTATTAACTAGTTTTGCAGCCATGGTTAAGGTTCTGGTGAAAGAGACTGCTGCATGTACTTTCCTATACATAAAGAAATGGCTTGTTCAGAGATGCCGACCATTAATGGCCAATGCCAACCCTACCATTTTATAGTGTTTTGTATTTTGCTATCATTGCCATCTGGGGCGGAGGCACACATAACCTTTTTGGGGGGGTGGGGATGGCCCCCCCAAGCTTTTGAAACACCTATATAATACTATATAAAAACAATGGCCCCTGCAAATGTATCAGTTGGCCCCTCCAAAAAAATTCACATATCTAGCCTAATGTTAGTTTTAGTGTTTCCCCTTTGAAACATGCTGTGGTAGTATGATCAATCAAAGGGCTGAGACAATTATCTCTCAAAACTACATAGAATAACATACTAGCATGAGTGATAAAAAATATTTGATACGATAAGTATGTTTCAATTTTATTGGCTGATGATAGGATGTATCGAGCATGGAACTATTAGGATTAAAGAAAGTATATGGAAGTAATGAAAATAATTAGCTAAGTGGGGTTGTCTAGCAAATTATTGCATATAAAATGACTAAAACAAAGTAAAAGTATTAGTTATCTTTCAGTCATTAGCCTTTGGCTCAGCAATTGACTGGAGCAATTTTCATGTATTTATTTTGTTGTGGGGCTTATGCATCATACAATGTTAATTTCTTTATAGCATTCATTTTGAAATATGACTTTTTTTACAATTACAATATTTTAGTTTCTCAAACGGACTTCACCCAACAAAACACATGTTTACTCAAACCAAATATATATATATATATATATATATATATATATATATATTTAAGTAAATAAAAGTACCCTATGTTTGTGCATGTTCAAATATGAAAGTTGCTAAAAGTAAATCATTTTGCTTAAACTAGTGATTTTTTTTTTTTTGGTGGCATTCTTAATCTTTAAGTTTCATTTCTTTATTTCTTTTAACTCTATCTATCTCACACATACATAGACATAAATAAATGAGTTATGACTAATGTACAAGTATGTAATTTGCTGCCCCCCTAAGTTAAAAATCCTGGCTATGCCCCTGATTGGCATTGATCATTTGATCTCTTCTATTTTGCTATCATGATGTTTGTTTAAAATTGTAAACGCATGAGATATGTTAGGTAAGTGATGTTATTCCAATAATAATTTGCACGGTCAACAATTGTAAAAAAATAAATAAAAGCTATGAAATTTGTTTTCTTAAGATTTCTGTAGTTCTTGTCCTTTGTACGATAAAAGTGTAAGAATCGTCACCAACTTTAGCAATTGGACGGTGATTTGTCTTAACAATATTTTACATATGTTATTTGCATTTTTATTTTTTATTCTTCTTTGCTGAATTTTTTTTTTTTCCTCATGTTGGTGAGTTGTCTTTCACATTCAAAATGTGAGGAAGACTAACAACCAGAGATATGTTATAAAATAAACGTTAGGTTCCACATGTTTTGGAAATGAGATAATTACATGTGCTGCACTTTTTCCTTTTTTTCTTTATGCGGAAATTCAATGCAATCTCTCAGCCAACTGCCAACTTTGAATTTGCTTCTCTCTCCTCCCTACCGACACTTGAGCTATACATATGTGTACACTCTCCTGGTAAAATGCAGAAGAGCTAATATAAACTACAAGAGATATATCATCAGATTTATTGTGTGGATGATCACTTCAGTTCTATATATTTTATCTCGTTCTCATAGTTCTTTCTCTTGTCTTGCTATATCCTTTATTTCACACGTTATCAACACGAAGCTCTAGCCAAATTCTGAAAAGAAAGTTGTCCTCATTCTACCTTTCGAAATTAAAGACTATTTATGAGATACTACAACCCATTGTAAGTTTTCCCTAAGAATTGGTAATTTTATCATCTAAGTCATTTGTTATCACAAGATTCATGCTTAAAATTTAAGTACTTATTTATTAAATTTATATATTATGGATCTCATGCTAAACATATTTGTACAGGCCACGGTTATCAGCCTGTACCGAGCTCATTGCACATTTCCTAGGTGGGCACATCTCACCCTAATTACTAACCGAGCACCTAGCCTATTCCCTCGACGAGCTTGGCCCGAGCTCATGGCCTAACTAAATATCTTCTATTATACCGAGATCAAAAGATAATGCCGGGGGGGCAGGGCCGGCCCTTCCACTAGGCCAATTAAGCCATTGCCTAAGGCTCCCAAGTGGAAGGGGCTCCAAAATTTTGAAAAAGAAGGGTAGTAGAAAAAAAAAATAGTTTCAAATGAAACTTCAAAAAAATCTAGTACATCCTTGTGACCGAAGAACAAAAAATTGGGTACATCCTAGTAAACATTGGTACCCAAAAAATTCTTTGATCTAAACAAAATCAATTGTCCCAAAAATAACATCCTTAACCTATTGAAAAACCAAAATTCAACCAAATAAAATACAAAACCGATCTAAAAAATTATACACAAAATGGATACTTGTTATTGTTCGGATATTTAGAATAAATATATATATATATATATATATAATTTTTATTAGTGTTAATTCATTGAATAATATAATGCATATGTCTTTATTTATGCAAGTAGAGATTGCTAGATACTTGTTACTTGTTATTGTTCGGTGAAGCTACAATAGTACTTTTTATATACATCAGGTTCTATTGCTCTACACTTGAAAGTTATTTTTTATTCCAGTCATTATAAATATATTATAGATAGTGTTTATTTTATTTGTAAATATTGTTTAATTAGAAATGTCTACTAGAAAATATGCATCTGGATATGAAAAACTTTAAAAAAAATTAATTAATTAAGTCTCAATGGATAAATTTGTTATTGGTAATAAACAAAATACAACACAAAAGGAGATGTTAATAAAATCATATCTAAGATCGACAATGTCCCAAGAAAGATTAAGTAGATTAACTATATTATCGATTGAAAATGAGATATTAGAAGGACTTGATTACAAAATTTTAATTAATCAATTTGCATCTCAAAAGGCAAGAAAAATAGATTTTAAATGAAATATATTATAATATAAAAACATTAAATAAATATTAATTTAATTAATACATAAATATAATTTTTTTTAAAATCTCACATTTTAGTTCTCGCCTTAGGCCCCAAAATGTCTAGGGTCAGACTTGCTTGGGGGAATTCGCCTGTCGAGCTAAATGGCGCCTAGTGCAAGTTCGAAGAGGGTCACATTAGCTGCGAGTGGCAGGTCCCATTTGGTTAGGAATATAGCATAGAGGGGCCCACCAATATGGGGAATAACCCTCTCATCATGACGACACCATTAAGGGGAGTCTATAAATAGTGACTGATAGGTAAGGGGCAAGGGGTTGGGAAAATAGGGGAGAGAAACACAAGAGTAGTGAGGAGATATACGTCCCAGAGAGAAGGAAGTCCAATCCAAATTTCATAAAAAGAGATCAGTTACATTGTTATCACTTATCATCTCAGGGAAGGCAGAGTTACGAGAAAGGAAACCAAAAAAGCCTTTGTTTGTCTCTTATAAAAACCTACAATGTCCTTTGGGGCCTCCCATCGTTGGAAATTTCTGACCCATAATACAAGTGAATAGGGGACCTCAACCCAAAACCTTCATTCCATTGGACCGAGCAACCACAATATTACATATGGTAATATTGTTAAATATCATCAGTGATAAATCAAGCAATTCTATAGCATTTATTTTTATCTTAAGCATATTAAAATTATATGTGACACATGTATAATAATTTTGGACACAAATTGATTAAATAATTATTTATCAAGATCCTTGATGAGATCCACCTTGGTGTAATGAATATTGGAGATATTATTTTGAATACCAAGCATCCCAATAGGATTGCTTAAAAGTAAATAATCTTTATTTGACACATTTCCATGAAGAATTATAAAATGAGTACCTTACAGTAAAACGTCCCCTAAATTCATGAAATAATTTGAGGGAGAGATATGAGTTCCAGAAGAACTTAATCATCCCATAAGTTTATGCATCAAAAGTTGCACGATTTAAAGTTCCAAAAAAAACTTAATGTCGCAAAAGCTCATGCACCAGAAGTTGCAAGATTTTAATGGTGCACCTGAAGTTGCAATAATTTAAAAGTCTAAGATATGAAGTAGATGTTGTTTTAATTCCGCTGTGGATTTCATGTATAAGATGCATGTGTATTTCAACACCCAAATTGTGCGAATTTGATTGATAAAATTGTTTGATTGTATATTATGCAGTCGTATGTTACGTCCCAAATTAAGTATTTTACTAACTAGATCTTAGGTTTATAAGTAATTACAAGAAGTTCAAATTGCAATTTAACTAGTCCATTTAGGGTATGATATAGTTAGCACTTTCCTCGGGTCATTACATTGGTATTATGTAGGCATGTGTTGAGTCCTATATTAAGTGTTTACTATATGGATCTTAGGTTTAAAAGATCTCAATTGCAATTTTATTAGACCTTTTAAGTTATAAGGGTAAATGTAGTTAGCACTTTTTTCACATCGATATATTGTATTGTGAGAATGGATAATTTTAATTATTTGAAAACTATAGGTATTGATGATACGCGCATCAAAACCAATATTGTGCATGTGAGTTAGTATTATTAGAGATATATTAGCCCAATGGAAGGATTGGGCTTGGGCTTATATACATTGAAGGATTGAACTTGGGCCTATGATATTAGGCTAATATATCTCTAACAAGTAAGATATGTGTTTATATGTGTTTACATATGTTTACGATACTAGAAAGCAATAAAGGGACAATGGGATTCTTTAGTTGGTGAATGTTGTCTTTGAAACTTCATGTGTGAGAAAAAAATAAAAACGTGGTATAGGTTTTTAAAGGAAGAAGAGTTGATATTGTTGAATCTTCTTTGCATGCAGTCAAACTTTCCAACTTGTAGCTAGGTGATAATTTTAATTCGTCTCTTTGACTTTGAAGTGAAGTATAGGTTGGTTT